>NC_091950.1:70049606-70349606 GCF_031021105.1 Erythrolamprus reginae
ATCTCCTTCTCTCTAGATCCCAAGGTACCCCCAGTCAGACTTAAGCCTCGCAGGGTACCCCTACCACTATTGCCTAAACTAGACATCCAATTGGACAAATTGATTGCCCAGGGCATCTTAGTCCCTGTAGAACAAGCGCCATGGGAAACCCCCATTGTCACCCCAGTTAAACCTGATGGCTCTTTAAGGGTCTGTGCAGACTACAAAGCCACTATCAATAAGGCCCTTCAACACCATCCATACCCGATCCCAGTGGTCCAACAATTACTTCATTCTTTGGGGGAAGGGAGAGTATTTTCGAAAATCGACCTGGCACAGGCATACCAACAGCTTCCGGTCGATGAGGCCACATCCCTGGCCCAGACCATAGTGACCCATAGGGGTGCTTTTAGGTGCACCCGCCTGCAATTCGGGGTCAGTACCGCCCCAGGCATTTTCCAAAGTTTCATGGAACGATTATTGGCAGGTATAAAAGGAACCTCCCCATATTTTGACGATATATTTATATCAGGAAAAAACCAAGCAGAATTAAACATGCGCATCAGAGAAGTATTGGCTAGACTGCAAGCTAAGGGGTTAAAAGTAAAACCAGACAAGTGTGTGTGGGGAGCAAGTAGCATAGAATTTCTGGGCTATAGAATAGACAGTGAGGGAATACACCCCACAGCAGACAAACTAGAGGCCATAACCAAAGCACCCGAGCCAAATAATAAGACAGAACTCCAAGCATTTCTGGGCCTCCTTAATTTTTATTCTGTCTTCCTTAAACAGAAGGCAACGGCAGCAGAACCACTACACCGACTGCTGCAGAAGGGAGTTCCCTGGACCTGGGGCACAATGGAGCGCGAAGCTTTTCATAAAATAAAACAGTTATTGACCTCTAAAAGCGTAGTGGTTCAATATAGCTCAACTTTGCCAATAAGGCTCACGTGCGATGCTTCGGCGTATGGGGTTGGCGGGGTATTAGCTCACGTAATGCCAAACAATACAGAGGCCCCCATCGCCTTCTTTTCTAAAACATTGTCCATGGCAGAGAGAAACTACAGCCAATTAGACAAAGAGGCATTGGCCCTAGTCTCTAGCGTTAAGAAATTCCATTATTATCTCTGTGGGAGGAGTTTTGAACTAATAACAGATCACAAACCCCTGCTTGGTCTTCTAGCTGCCAATAAACCAACTCCTCCCTTCATGTCCCCTAGATTAATAAGATGGGCCCTTTTCCTGTCAGGATACCAATACCATCTAACACATAAGGGGGGAAAATCAATAAATCATGCTGACGGGTTAAGTAGATGCCCCATGCCCGAGTTAGTCTCAGACCCAACCCCCACAGAGGATGTCTTACTAATTGACCTTGAGGAAAACTGCCTGACCACTGCCAAAGAAGTGGCTGAGCACACTAAGAAGGATTTACTATTGTTAAAATTAATCAATTGTATTCAAAAAGGATGGTTGGGAGACTCTGAGGAAACTGGGCTGTCTGAATTTAAATCTAAAAGGTTGGAATTATCCTACTTGAAGGGATGCGTGTTATGGGGTGACAGGGTGGTCATTCCCAATACTTTAAAACAGAAGGTACTAAGTATGTTGCATGCAGGCCACCCAGGCATTGTCAGAATGAAAGGGTTGGCCAGGGGCTATTTGTGGTGGCCAGGTTTAGATAGAGACATTGAGCAATGGGTAGCAAACTGTGACCCTTGCCAGGAGTCACGGCCCAATCCCCCGAAAACAACACCTCTGGAATGGGAAAGACCCACTGGGCCATGGTCCCGCATTCATATTGACTTCGCAGGGCCTATCGGAACCCAAAACTTTTTAATTGTGGTAGACGCGTTCTCCAGATGGGTGGAAATCATTGCTATGCAAAACATTACTACTTGTGCCACCATTAAAGCATTATACCATTTGTTTGCCACACATGGGTGCCCAGACATCCTAGTTTCAGATAACGGGCCACAATTAACTGCCAGACAATTTGAGTGCTTTTTAAGCAACTTAGGGGTCAGACACGCACTCACATCCCCTTACTCGCCATGGGTTAATGGCCTTGCAGAACGTTATGTACGTGTGGCCAAAGAAGCCTTGCGCAGGGCAGGCCCAGGGGAAATACAACACAAATTAGATCAATTTTTATTAATGCAGCATATCACCCCAAATTCCATCACAAACAAAAGCCCAGCAGAAATTTTAATGGGTCGAAAAATAAGGTCCCCCCTGGACAGGTTGCACCCTCGTTATTGTACTCAAAATGTAAATAATGAAACATGTACAGCACCTGAAAGAAATATGTACCTAGGGCAACTTGTTTTTGCTAGAAATTTTGACGGGGGGTTGAGTTGGCTGAAAGGAAAAATAATGCAACAAACAGCCCCAAAATCTTATGTGGTACAATTGGAAGATGGCCGCACATGGAGGCGGCACATCGATCATTTAAGGGGGCGCATAACACCAAATGAAGAGCCGGCCGCTAACGGAAATTCTTCCCCCCAAGCAGACATTAATTCGCAACTCGAACTTTTGGAATTACAAAAGGACTTACCACGGCCTGATGCTTCCTCCAGCGACGCCGAGCCTTCCTCCTCTTCTGGGCACGGTGCGCCATCAGCATACTTGTCTCCGCAGGCCAGAGCCCCAACTTGGGCCCAGCCGCGGACAGGAGACAACGACGAGCCAACCTCCACCATAGACATACCAGCCGGTAATGATCTGCGCAGGTCTGAGCGCACGTCACGCCGGCCCAATCGATTGGAGGACTACGTCACTTGGCTCACTGATTGACAGTTTGGCTGAACTAATGAGGGAGGGGTGTTAAGTCTGTATATAACCAATGTAAAACTCTGTAAAAGAAAAGACCTTGTAAATACTGTTTAAACTATGAATAAACCTTGGCCGCGTCTGATTGGCTAAGACACACGGCCGTTTCTTTTAGGCGCGAGCCTTAAAGGTATAAAAAGGGCTGTTCTGACACTGACAGCTCAGATGCGTTCCTTGCTGAAGTCACTTTCGAGAGAGCTGAATAAACGGAACCATCTTGTACTCCTGTCTGAGTCTCATTCATTTCAGTTACTACTTGGCTGTGCCGTGATCTGGCCTTAAGAACCCTCATTGTGCTGGGAAAAAAGACCAGGAAGAGGCAATGTAGAAGGATTCTCTGAGCTGCAAGGCCATAGCAATGTTGCTGGGGCAATATTCAGCCCTAAAGTCAGTGGTGGGCTCCTGCTGGTATGGCTAATTGTTTGCAGCTCCGTGGCTCTGGTGCGCAAGTGTGGGATTGAGCTCAATTTTGCTTCCCGCACCTGTGCAGGTAGCAAAATCGGCGAGGGGAGCAAAAAACCTTGCCGAAATGCGCACACATTTGCGAGGACAGGAAGGCCTGGAGGAACATTGTCCATCTTTCGGCTGTGGCGAGGGGGGCATTTGCCCAGGTTCGCCTGGTGCACCAGTTGCGGCCCTACCTGGACCGGGAGTCACTGCTCACAGTCACTCATGCCCTCATCACCTCGAGGTTCGACTGCTGTAATGCTCTCTACATGGGGCTACCTTTGAAGAGTGTTCGGAAACTTCAGATCATGCCGAATGCAGCTGCGAGAGCAATCATGGGCTTTCCCAGATATGCCCATGTCACACCAACACTCCGCAGTCTGTTTCCGGTCACAATTCAAAGTGTTGGTTATGACCTATAAAGCCCTTCATGGCATCGGATCAGAATATCTCCGGGACCGCCTTCTGCCGCACGAATCCCAGTGGTCCTGACCCTCTGGAATCAACTCTCCCTGGAGATCAGAACTGCCCCCACCCTCCTTGCCTTTCGCAAACTCCTTAAAACCCACCTCTGTCGTCAGGCATGGGGAAATTGATTCCTCCGGGCGATTTTCATTTTATGCATGGTTTGTCTGGGATGTATGACTGTTTTTATATTAAGGGTTTTAAACTGTATTTAATCATTGGATTTGTACTGTGTTTTGTTGTTGTGAGCCTCTCTGAGTCTCCGGAGAGGGGCGGCATACAAATATAATAATAATAATAATAATAATAATAATAATAATAATAATAATAATAAATCTCCATCTGTCAATTGCAAAAGGCCGCTTTACTGGGATTGGCAAACATAATTTGCCACTACATCACACAGTCCTAGGTGCTTGGGAAGCGCCCGACTGGTGATGAAATAAGAAATCCAGCGTAGTGATCTTGTTTGCTGTGTTGTATTGACATAATAATAATAATAATAATAATAATAATAATAATAATAATAATAATAATAATAATAATAATAATGGCGCAATGTGTTGGACACAACTTTGCAACTGACAACAACATTTGAATTATCATAGTATCATCATCAAAGGTAAATGACAATTTTCTTACCTTCTTGCCTAAAAAAAGTTCAGATGATTAAAGAAGAGCTGATTATCATAAAACAACAACACTGTGACTGAATTACAATCTAATATTGAAGAGTAAGGCACACAGAGCACAACTTTGGCATTTATGATGGTTATCTGTCACTAACTTTGTTACTGATGTCCTCTATGGTGAACGTTACACTAGCCAACACTTGCCAATCAGTTTGAGAATGAAATCATTCTAGTATATTAGAAAACTGTGCATTTGAAGTATTCAATCATTTTTTCATCACTTCCCTCACATTCTGTGACTGATATTTTAAGCCTCTATTTTCATGCAGTGCAAGCATAGATTATAGCTAATCATTAAAGTGTTTAAAATGCTAATCATATTTTAACAATAGGTTTTTAAAAAAACTGTTTTACTGTTTAAGCTTTATCATTTTAATAATTCTATTAATAAGCTTTTCTTTGAAAATATTTGTTCTGCAAAATATGCACACTGGTTGCAGCCTCCTATTGAACAAATGTGAATTTGACTTCTTTTTCTTGAAAATAACTTATTGGAATCTTTTCCATCTTTTTTTTTTTAAAGTTTTTTATTTTTATTCTCATTCAGACGTTTTTAAATATTTATTATCTCACTTTTCATTTCATTCTTTTACAGAATCTTTATACATATATTCTATATTTATCTTATTGCTTTGCAAATTCAAGGTTGCCTTTTAAAAAAATTATCCTCCCTTTCCATTTCATATGGCCCTTCCTTCTTCCCTCTTATCTTTCTTTCATCTTTCTCTTTCTCCTCCTCCTCCTCTTCCCTACTCTCACTCCTTCCCCCTCTCCTCACTCTCTTCTTTCCTCCTCCTCTTTCTTTCTTCTTACTCCTTTCTTTTCTTCCTAATTCCTTTGCTGTAGTTTCTCCATTTTTCTGGGATGGTATATGTTAAATATGTAGAGAGAGAGTTGCTAAGGGCAGGATTTGAATGTTGTCTCCTGATTGGCTGTTCGTTCCGGCGGGAGATTTTGTTACTATGTCAAATAAGGTTTGTTTCTTTGTGAAGCCTATAAATAGGGTAAAGATGCGCCACTTTCTCTGAGAGAGAATTAGTGACTATACCCTAATTGATCTGTTTAACCTGCCTGCTCTGACTGAGAGAAAAATAAAGAAACTGCTAATTCACCAGTTGCCTTCCACTGAGTATTATTCAGTATTCCAGTAACCTTGAATTCTTTTACGGAATTAATCTGTAATATTAAACTTTTCCATCTGAAGTCATAGAGTGCTATAGAAATTCTTTTTTTCATTTACATTTATTTGGGAGGCAAATTTATTTTAGAAGAGCAACAAAAGCTCCCAAATCATATCATACCAATAAACTTTGAGATGGGCTCTGTTTTTTAAAATGTAAAAATAATTAATTTGTTCTGAATTATATCACTGGCACTGTGACAAAACTCAGGAATTTATGTCAAACTCTTCAAACAATCATTGGTACATTTAGTATTTCATGTTCTTGTCAGCATCCAGCTGTGACATAAAGGCTGAAATTCTACCATTCATTTAATCATCATGTTATTTTTAAAGAAGAAATAAGTGTTTTATAAAGGATACTATCAGTGTTCCCTCTAATTTTTTGGGGGGGGGGCAGAAAAGTATAGTGTCTGAGCGGCAGTCCCTTCGGGACTGGGCGGCACAGAAATAATAAATAAACAAACAAACAAACAAACAAACAAATAAAAAACCCACCCTGTTTTGCCTCAGAGAATTTCAAAATAAAATACTGTACTGTGTGTCTATAACAGTGAGCTCATAATAGGGCAACTCTATCGATATCAAAATGCCACTTAAATAGTTGAGCTAGTTTCAAACTAGATTTTGATTTTCTTTCTCTCTTCCTTACTCCCATTCTTTTTCTTTCTCTTTTCCTTCCTCTCTTTTTTCTATCTGTTTCTCTCTCTTCCTCTCTTCCTCTCTCTCTCCTTCCCTCTCACTCTTTCCCTCTCGGCTTCTGGGCAGGTTTGGAAAACTCTTGAGTTGATGATGATTTTTAAGTGAGCGATTGCTCACTGCTCAGCTTAGAGGGAACTATGGATACTATTGTAGTTCTGAAATACAAGAAAGGGGGAATATTAATAATAAAGATGGAGGCTGCAACTGCATAACAACAGGAAGGAAAAAAAACCCCTCAAAAATTATTCTCCCTAACTTATCAGACTATAAAAGGAGATACCAGTAGATTTGTATTTTCAGACCTGCAAGATTCTGTTAATGTAACCTTACAATAAAGTAGAATTAGCTTATCTGGTCAGTTTTCTGCCTGGTAAATCTGAAAAAGCTAACAATGATAGATTGTCATGGAATCCATATGGTTGACAAGAGTTAATATCAACTTAATGATATATTGTTAAAAAAATTCCCCAGACCATGAGAATAAAAGCTAAAAGACCACATGATATATATATCATATATATCATTTATTAAACATAACGTATATCAACACATAACATATATCAACACATAACATAAAGACACCAATATGATAACACTGTATCATATCAGGACCAATTGAAGACACTCAAAAGGTGTACTTAAAAAGGTAAAGTACCTAACTTCAAGAACCATCTTTTATAGGAGTTTCATGTCTAATTTACACCCCCTTCCTCCTGTCCATATATGGGGTTGTCTTGCATCCAATTTCATCATAGTTCCTTGGAACTCTCTAGATTAATCCATCAAGACTTTATGAATGTTTATTGGCATCAACAATAGGATTTCTTCATCTTGTTACAGGATGTAAACATGTTTTTGTACATTCTTGCTTTTCTGGCAAGAACTACTGTCCAAAAGGTCGGAAGTTTAGTACTCTAATAAGAGTGTTTTGTATCCATCTAGGCCTTAGATGCCTAGATTCTATAGATTCTTTAGATTATTTTCTCATATATAATTAATCATTCAACCAGTTTCCTTCTCATTTTCATTTTTACACGTGGCAGGCTATCGTTCAACACGTAGCAGTTGCTTAAATAAATAAATAAAGTGTTCCATCAGAAATAGATGTTTGCACAAAATATGTAATGCTCTTTGGGACCTTTGCTATCAATAGCAGAAATGGACATGTAAATAAAAAAGAGAGCTTATTTCCTATATAACCTTGCAATCATTTTAATGTTTTTTTTCAAACTGTTCATCGAAGTGAGCAACTATTCTATTGGCATGTGTGCATATTTAAATGTTGTGCTGTTTGTATAGCATTTCTGGTTCACCTCAACACCCAATGAAAAAGTTTGAGTGCTGTGCAATAGGCAGTTCAGAAGAGCAGATAAATATTCAGATCATAAATTTTATTGGGGGGAGGGGGAATCAATTTCATTTATCATTCTGTACCAGTTGGGATAAAAAGAGGACAGACCGTGCACGCAATATCAGCCAAGGTTAAAAATGCAATTTCCAGTTTATTAAACTGCAGAAGGTCACCCTTCAGTAATTGCAACCCTGCCATCATAGGTTCTCAGAAGAATACTCTGCACCAGTGCAAAAATCTATCATCTTTTAAGAAAATGAGTACATTTTCTTACCGACTTACTATAGATCACATAGAAAAATGATGCACATTTGTCTCTTTTTTAAAATACTAGCATTAATTAATGTTTAGTGATGTCCTCCACCTCCTGAATAATGCAAATGGAGTGTCAAGTGCTTTTGCTGAATCTATCTTTATCTAATGGCAAATGAATTCCTCCGTTTCGATCAGTGTTGTTTTCATAATGCTTCTGTACAATGAAAGTACCATAGATTATTATTTTATTATTATTATTTATTAGATTTGTATGCCGCCCCTCTCCGAAGACTCAGGGCGGCTCACAACAGTAATAAAAACAATATAGTAGAGGAACAAATCTAATATTAAAAAACATATAAAATCCTATCGTTATTTAAAAAACCAAACAGCACATTCATACCAAACATAAAACAAAGAATAAAAAAGCCTGGGGGAAAGGTGTCTCAACTCCCCCATGCCTGGCGGTATAAGTGAGTCTTGAGTAGTTTACGAAAGACAAGGGGGGGGCAGTTCTATTCTTTGGGGGGAATTGATTCCAGAGGCCTGGGGCTGCCACAGAGAAGGCTCTTCCCCTGGGGCCCGCCAAACGACATTGTTTAGTCGATGGGACCCGGAGAAGGCCAACTCTGTGGGACCTTATCGGTCGCTGGGATTCGTGCGGTAGCAGGCGGTTCCGGAGGTACTCTGGTCCAATGCCATGTAGGGCTTTAAAGGTCATGACCAACACTTTGAATTGTGACCGGAAACCGATCGGCAGCCAATGCAAGCCACGGAGTGTTGAAGAAAGGTGGGATGAGATGCATTAATAAAATAATTAAAATAATTAATTAACAAAAATGATTACTGTATGAAAAGATTTCAAGATTGTCTGGAAGTTTGGAGCTCATCAAGAAAGCCAAAAATATAGTCCTTTTAAAATACAAGCCAAAATACAGGAGCAGAAATTAAATTTCTAAGATGAACGTCATTGTTCTCTTCATCAGAGTCATGTATGACTCTGTCTTAAATAGCCTGAGGGTGTAGCCCAATAGTCAGCAGTGCTACTCACGAGTAAACCTCCTCCTAAGTAACCACTCCTGCCTCCTAGAGGCCCTGTGAATCCTAGCATCAAGAAGAGGCTCCTCCTCTTCTCCTGAGTCACTCATCTAAGGAGATGCAGAAGGCTCTGGTTGCTCTTCAGTCTCTAACAACACGTCTTCTTCACTGTCAGTCTTGGGTGCCAGGAACACAGGATGCCTGTACCACGTGTCCACTGTCTCTGAGTCCTCTGGGTCCGCTACTAATTGTGCAGGACACGAATGGGCCACAACAAGTCTATTCTATGCAAGCAAGATTCACTATTTTAAAGACTATGTAAGCCAACATTCATTTTGCGGTGTAATGATACATTAAGGGCAGCTGCCATGCTTAGGATATACAGTAGTTAGAATATTACAAATAGAAATAATGCATGTTAAAGTGAATGTGAAGTAATTCTTTTTAATGAATACTTATGTTTTTGTTTGTTACTTGAGTACATACGAATTTAAATATCTGCCTCCACCTTTGTGCTCTCTGTTGTTCTATATTTTTCAATTACTTTGGCTGGAGAGAGTGGTTAGAAGTGACCAGTAAATTTATTTAGTTTTATGATAGAAAAGAAATGCACTTGTCTCTAAGTGCAAGAATTGCCACCCAGGTTAAACCTGGCGAAATGTACTAAATCAATTTAATGAGTCTTACATAATACACAAACCTAGTGCAGGATTCTCTCCTGGTTTATTCCATGCATTAGCTTAATGCCAAGGTTGACGGCTTGCTTTAATTTAATTATCTTATTGTAAATCACAGTAACAAGGCCTATTGTTATAAAAGATCGATTCTAAATGGACTATTCATCATTTAAAAGTGCATATAAATTGATAGTAAATAATTATATATTTGTGTCCTCCTACTTCGTTTATTTTTGTTTTCATGCACGAATTTCATGGGTGTTTTTTGGAATATGTTTTAATATGTATTGAAATTGAAATATCAAGTCTCGTATGATTGTCCATAATATTTCTAAAAAATGCTCATATGTAATCAAGAGATATTCCTATAACAACTTTATACTTAGAGTGTTAATAAGCAGGGGTTGCTAACAGACACCAATCTCCCACTGGTCTTCAAGACTGCTGGGCCACGAGCCAGGAACAAAAATGCTGAGAGAAAATGCAGATAACAGCAACTCTACTTTGATAACACTCCACGCTGCCGAAAGGGTTTGCCTGCCTTATAAACCCTTCCCTGCTAATGAGGACCACCCCCCACCCCCTAGTGTTCCTCATTCAACGCTGATAATATCTATTCAGTTGATTTCTCCTTTGATCTATGCGTCTCTGTCGCATACTAATGATAGCTTGTGCTTCGTCATCCAATGACTCCAGGGACTCCAGAGAATCCAAGCTACTTGCTTGAGAGAGCCCTTCCCCAGGGCTCCCAGGCCTTTCTTCCTCGTCACTTTCCTGACTGCTATCTCCCCTGTCTGGCTGCCAAGAACTCTCCTCTCCGCTCTCAGCCTCCCCCGGGCATGGAGCCAGCAGAGACGCAGCTGGTCTTGGATCTGACTCAGGCTGAACCACAACATGGAACGTATTGTACTGATACAACAGTAAAGGTTTCTGAGCAAATTGGGTATTAAGAGGTCCTGATACCTTAAAAATACAAAGTAATCCATGGCAGTCTGACTGATTATACAGGAAAAGGCACCTTTGTTCTCTGATGGAAGATTTTCTCCCAGTGGAGAAACAGTATGGCATTTCACTAAATTTCCTTTTTAACCCACTCACATGTAGAACACATTGTACTCTTTGCCCCCCTCTTCTCTCAATAATACTGAATTGCTGGTGTGATTAGTGTGCTTAAATCACTGGGAGTAAGTGGACCTTTTTGGCATATGCAGCAGATGTACCCATTTGTCTTGCCTGTGCAAAGCAAGAACTGTTCACAGCAGCAGGTCACTGGATTTAAATCATGGAAGACTGGCAGAATTAATGGCACAACTGTTACAAACTATTTGAGATAATATACTCTCATTACTTGAGAATTATATCCAAATAATGCAGAATGTCACTGCAAGATAATAAAAGGTTCGTATTTTTTTCCCCATAGGATGAAAAAAATGTGGGATTTAAAATCCTCCTTATTGGAAAAGCTGTGCTAAATGATGTGGATTTGCAGATCATTTTTCATTAAGCTAATTTCTGTCTTTGTCTTTCGTGAGAGGTGTTTGTGCAGAGGGATGTGGTGTGTGTGGTTTCCGAAAGCGAACCTATTCCACTTTGCAGCTCCAGAGGAAGCATGTTGAAACTTATTGCCCTCTTCTCAGTGAGGCAGGAATAGAGCCAATTAATGAATGGAGTTAATTGGTGTCATTTTCCAAGATTGACAGAAATCATACAAGCAGTAAGTTCAGCACAGTCCTTTGTGTGTGAGTCTTTGTTCTATGCAAATCGATATAACCAAGCATAGTTCTTTTTGCAAAGTGCAAATTATTACCCCTGCTTATGTATGTATTTTTTGCAGGAAATAAGAGACGTGGGATAATAAAGGCTACAAAAAAATAAGAAAAGAAATAGGAAAAGAGAGAAATGTGTTGTGGAAGCAGCAATGAATGTAGAATATGTTCATATTTAAAACTAATTTGGCATTTTGAAACAAAAACCTTTTTGTATCTTTTAATTTTTTAAAATATTATTATTTCACCTCTAAAATTGTAGATCAATGGCTGGTCTATGACATTATAAATATTTTATTTGATAGATCAGTGGATGCCAATCTCAGATAGATTAGATAGATAGATAGAGAGATAGATAGATAGATAGAGGGATGGATGGATGGATGATAGAAAGAGATAGATGATAGATGATAGATGCTAGATGATAGATGGTAGATGGTAGATGGTAGATGGTAGATGGTAGATGGTAGATGGTAGATGGTAGATGATAGATGATAGATGATTGATAGATAGATAGATAGATAGATAGATAGATAGATAGATAGATAGAGGGATGGATGGATGGATGATAGAAAGAGATAGATGATAGATGATAGATGATAGATGATAGATGGTAGATGGTAGATGGTAGATGGTAGATGGTAGATGGTAGATGGTAGATGGTAGATGGTAGATGGTAGATGGTAGATGGTAGATGATAGATGATAGATGATAGATAGATAGATAGATAGATAGATAGATAGATGATAGAGATAAGGACAGAAAGAAAGAGAGAGAGATGATAGCTATATGATTCTATTTTTGCAAGGAAGGGATCCTTTGGAAATATAGGAAAAGAATATTTCCATGGTTACTAAAAACAAAATAATATGTCTGGCAATCTGAAACTATTGTATCTTAGTTGCAGGATACTTGGAGTGGGGCAGGGAAACATAACCTTTCAAACATGACTTTTGAAGTCATGCTGAGGCTTTGAAGCTAGGTTTATTTCATAGAATTATATTCCTGTGATACTTTACAATTTAAAAATATCCCCAAATGTTTCTACATATATCAAAAGGAAATGTGACATTTTACAAGACACTACATTGTAATTATATCCACCATCATACTTAAGCCCTTCCAATAAAATGTTACTTTATCACCGGTCGAGTTGAGAAAATACAACTGCATGAGAAGTGAATCACCCCCCTGGGTACACAGTGAATTTATCAATCCAGTGAATTGATAAGTGAACAGAACCTGACGTAGCTTTTATACAGTATGTCTTTCTTCAGACAGGAA
The DNA here is from genome assembly GCF_031021105.1 of Erythrolamprus reginae. Taxonomy (NCBI): domain Eukaryota; kingdom Metazoa; phylum Chordata; class Lepidosauria; order Squamata; family Dipsadidae; genus Erythrolamprus; species Erythrolamprus reginae. Next base: position 70,062,278 of record NC_091950.1, read on the forward strand.
CCAAAATTTGCTATATATATATATCCAGTGGTTTATAAGAAGGGTTCTCAACTTCATTTGCTTCTGTGATCCTCCTTATAGTTGCTATTAATATATTTATCTGTATTAATTTTCAATATTTATGCTGTTGAAATTAGCACTGTATGAGATGTGAGGATTATGCAAATGTATCATATGGATGGAAGTTAAATTAGGTGCCTCCCTCAGGAACGTACTGTGACCACCCAGAAATATGACATGGTCCCATGGGAGAAATACTGATTTATACCTTCAATGTTGTCTGGTTCAAATTGAGATCAACCTGAATTTACAGATTCAGAAATTTGGGTATCTGTCCAGGTGATTTACTACTATTTCATCTTTATTGTAAATATCTTCATAAAGCTGCTAAAACTCGATTGTATAATTAGATCTACAACTTGCCTCATGTTGCCCATTCCACAAATGAACCAATATTCTGATTTTTCTAATCTGCCAGGTTATAATTGAGACCAACCTGAATTTAGCATATTCAGAAATTTGGGTATCTATCCAGGTGATTTAGCACTATTTTATCTTTACTACAAATATCTTCATAAGGCTGCTAACAACTGATTCTCTAATTAGATCTATAATTTGCCTCATAATGCCAGCTCCACAAATGAACCAATATTCTGATTTTTCTAACCTGCCAGGCTATAATTGTTGTGTTGTCTCCTCTGAACGTTGTGCTCTTCTGAGCAAGTGCCAGGACCTTGAAAATGAAAACAATTCATTCCTAGAAACCAATGAAATACTACTAAAAATACTCCTCTAAATGTTTTCAGTGAGGAATTTCATCTGCGAAAAAAGATTATTTAAAAAATTGAAGTCATGTAGAGCTGTTGATGAGACCATCTGGAAGAAAAAGAAAAAAACTCAGCCACAGCTGTTGGAAAACTGATCAGATCTGCAAAACAGAATCCACCAATAACTCTAAATGACTTGTGGATGTATTCAGCTGCCTTTGGAATAGCTGTCCTTGAGTCTAAACTACGGCTTTGCTTGTACAGTACAACAACGATAAAGTTGTTAGAATGAAACCTTTTCTCTCACCCCCCATCATAAATATCATAATCTAAAATGGTGCAGAACAAAACCTTGATACGCTTTACAAAATGCCAACAAATCTGGAATCAATGAGATCTCAGGGAGTGTGGTGTTCCTTAGAGAGACAGACACACACACACCTCAGTTTCTAACACATTATTTATTTATTTATTTATTTATTGGATTTGTATGCCGGCCCTCTCTGAAGACTCGGGGCGGCTAACAGCAATAACAAGACAGCATACAATAATAATCCAATACTAAGAACAATTAAAAACCCATTATTATAAAAACCAAACATACATACAGACATATCATGCATAAAATTGTAAGGGCCTAGGGGGAAAGAGTATCTCAATTTCCCCATGCCTGGCGGCAGAGGTAGGTTTTAAGTAGCTTATGAAAGGCAATTCTAATTGTTTATTCCTGGATCTATTCTGGACAACTACACACCCTGGGTGGGTTTCTTCACTGCCGGTTCACGTCTTGCCACGCCACATGACTCTGCGCATGTTGCATGCTGTGTGCATATTTTGCATGCATGCATGCGCAGTGCTACAAACACCAGCTTCTGCGCATGCACAAAAGCAAAATGCAAGATGGCAACACCTACAGCACTGCTGAGAGACAATTTGGGGGTGTGGCCAGCCTGGATCATTGCCGGTTCTAGCAATCCAGGCCGCCAAGTTACTACTGGTTTCATGGAACCGGTCCAAACTGGGAGGAATCCTCTTGAGCACATGCCTTCTGAGTAATCAGCTTCATTGTGCAGTAATTATTTAGGAAACATTCTGGTTGGTTAAAATGATAATTTTGTCAAATGATGTCACACTCTTTACAATAGAATTAGGTAGACATGCAGAAAAGTAATGAATGTTAATACTTTGATGCCCCAAGGCATGGCAAGAAGGCAACACAACTAGAGAACTGGTATGAGTCCCTTTATTGGCACCAACTTTGCCCCCAAAGTCCCATTTATTCTCCGGCCTGGAGAAAAGCTATCCCACAAACCTGCAGCAGCTTCTGGCTGTAGATATTCCAGTCCAAACACTGTAAGCAGAATGACTGCAATCAATCACTCCAGCAGGGCAAGATAATGAGTCCCAGAAGCATGGCAGCAATTCCAGCAAGACAATATAAGCACACAGAAGCACGACAGTAATTCAAACAGTCAGGAGGAATGCCAGGAATGCAGGCCACAACTCTCAACACTATATGAAGTCAACATTTGTTCTCAACAAACGCTCCTCCAACTGCCTCTCCTTTAAACTTCATCCCCAGGTGTTCCTTGTGAGGGGAATAGGGGCCCTTTCCTTCCTTGTAAGCCACACAATCCACGTTGCTCTCTTCTGTGTTCTTCCCTGCGCACCCTAAGATGAGGAGGGGGTGGGCCTTGGTCTTCATCTGAACCCCCCCTCTCTTGTTCTACCTCTCCCCTCTTCTGCCCAGTTTGACTTTGCCCTTCCCCAGTTTCCTCCACAGCCAACAGAACCACTCTCCCACTTTCTGTCAGCTGTTTGTCTTCAGTCTCAGTCGGCGGCATGACACCTACCTTGTGCCTCAGCTTTGCTAATTTGTGTGAGTTACTGAATTATAACTAAATCTGTATGACAGCAGTTTTGTTTCATTCCTTGCATACAAGTTTGGATATCAGTAAAACATTCATTTTCTTTCTCAGATGATGGCCACTATTAATACTGGAAACAGTCAACTTCAAAATTTCATTTTTAATTATTTCTGAAAGGCTGTACAAATGGCAGACCGAGATTTTGTAATTTTGCCACCAGAAAAACACTCCATAACTGCCATTCTGAAAAGAAAGCCGAATATCCCTAAAGCAATTACTGAAGAAACATATTAATATTTTACTCTAGCGTATCTTAAACTTACATCTTACAATAACTTTAGTTCCCACCTGAAATACTTTGATCTGCCTGTCTTCTCCATCCTGCCTGTCTCCATTACATCATGATGCTCTTATTTTGTCTTTTATTTATAATAACCGACTGCAGAATACAGAATAACAAGAGTGGGAAGGGACTTTGGAGGTCTTCCAGGATAACACCTCCTCCCCCCACTCAAGCAGAGGAGGATCCTACATTATTCCAAGCAAATGGCTGTCCAATCTCATCTTAAAAATTTCCAGTAATAGAGCACCCACAACTTCTGGCTACAAGCCATTCCACTGATTGATTGATTGTTCTCACTGGCAGGAAATTTGTTTAAAGTATTTTGCTGTATTTCCTGCATTTGGGTGTCATCCTGTGGTTCCTGGAAGATTACTGTACCAGAATTTGGAAGATTCAAAAGTGAAGAGTGAATACAAAACCTACAGAGGGACTAATTTGTTAAGTATGGTCGGCATACTTAATTCCGGCAGAATTCTGATTGATGAGGTACACGAGAGGACAGTGAATACAACCTGGAAAGGGCAATGTAGCTTTATATAGGATTGGGATTGTATGGTCCAGATTTTTTTCTCTTCAGGAAGTCACAAAGAAATGGATGAATTAGAGGGGAAAGTTCACTGCGTGTTTGTTGATTTAGAGAAACTATGATAGAGCATTTTCATGAATATAGAACAGCACACATTTGCTGGAGGTGATAACAGTGATATATGATAGAAGTAAATAATATAATGGAATACAGTCCATGTTTAGTGAATGGTCCAACTTTCAGTATGGAGTAAGATTGGATATATGGCCCCACTTGGCAGTTTAATGTATTTATGAATACATTTTATAAGGAATCCTTGTGATCATATTAAAGGAGTTTGGTTTGCCATGAAGGTTACTCAGATAGCATGATGCAACGGAGAGCACATATTGAAAATTAATATAGGGAAGGCAAAAGTAGTGTTTATATACCTACTAATTTTGCCACACCTCTTTTAAGATAAGCAATGTTATGGAAAGTGCAGAAAAGGAATAAGAAAGTAAGAAATAGTATTCAAAGTAAAAATATGTGGAAGCAGTGGAAGTGATGTGCCGGTGCCTGGAGGCTGTTGGGGCCTGGATGGGTGTCAACAAACTCAAACACAATCCAGACAAGACGGAGTGACTGTGGGTCTTGCCTCCCAAGGACAATTCCATCTGTCTGTCCATTACCCGGGGGGGGGGGAAACTACTGACCCCCTCAGAGAGGGTTCGCAACTTGGGCGTCCTCCTCGATCCACAGCTGACATTGGAACATCATCTTTCGGCTGTGGCGAGGAGGGCGTTTGCCCAGGTTCGCCTGGTGCAGCAGTTGCGGCCCTATTTGGACAGGGAGTCATTGCTCACAGTCACTCATGCCCTCATCACCTCGAGGTTTGATTACTGCAACGCTCTCTACATGGGGCTACCTTTGAAAAGTGCTCGGAAACTTCAGATCGTGCAGAACGCAGCTGTGAGAGCCGTCGTGGGGCTTCCAAGATTTGCCCACGTTTCTTCAACACTCCGTGGCTTGCATTGACTGCCGATCAGTTTCCGGTCACAATTCAAAGTGTTGGTCATGACCTTTAAAGTCCTACATGGTATTGGACCAGATTACTTCCGGAACCGCCTGCTACCGCACGAATCCCAGCGACCGATAAGCTCCCACAGAGTTGGCCTTCTCCGGGTCCCATCGACTAAACAATGTCATTTGACGGGCCCCAGGGGAAGAGCCTTCTCTGTGGTGGCCCTGGCCCTCTGGAACCAACCCCCCCCAGAGATTAGAACGGCCCCCACCCTCCCTGTCTTTCATAAACTACTCAAGACTCACTTATGCTGCCAGGCATGGGGGAGTTAAGATATTCCTTCACCCTAGGCCATTACAAGTTATGCATGGTATGTTTGTGTGTATGTTTGGTTTTATAATAAGGGTTTTTGTTTTATTAATTGGATTGTTACATGCTGTTTTTATCATTGTTGTTAGCCGCCCCGAGTCTACGGAGAGGGGCGGCATACAAATCCAATAAATAAAATAAATAAATAAATATGAGAGAAGGGAGCGATCAGAGAATGAAATCTATTCTATATCTAATTCTAGTTTACATCATAGATGTAAACTAGCTGCTCCGAGTCTTTGGAGAAGGGCTGCATACAATTATTATTATTATTATTATTATTATTATTATTATTAGTAGTAGTAGTAGTAGTAGTATTATTAATAATAATACACCAATCATTTTATTTCTCATTACTTTCTATTTTGCAAAACTATATTGTCTTCTACCATGTCTATTGTGTAGTGGGCTGTAGTAGGCAAGAACAGACTAGCACAGATATAACAGCACTTATTGACTCAAACTGGAACTACTGTATATAACAACAGGCAAATCCCACCCAAATATGAATGTTCTAAGTTTTCCTGCAAAACAGTTGAAGTTAACAGTTAGTTTTACTTTAGCAGGGCTTAACAAAACTTTATATATTCAGTAGATAAAAATGTCCATACAACAATTCATAATATAATTCATATTAATATTCCAATTCATAAGCATTCTCTTTTTCTAAGAATCTTATCTATTAAATCTGTCTTTAACTTTCTTCATGCCTTTCTTTCCTTTTGACCCATTCATGTAAAAAACAATGTTTTTTTGGTGATTTCATTATTTTTTTCTATATGACTAAACTGCTTTGGTAAATCTCTTTGCACTGTCTGCCACATTCATTCATCATTGATTCATTTTTAATCTTGTTTCTTTTTATTTTATACTGCAAAATTAACCTATTCCAACTGCATTCTTTTAATATTTCTCCTGAATGTAATTTCCACATAAAAATGTGCAGTAATATTCCTTTTTATAGTGTCACATCTTTATACCAGGAAATGGTGATCGGGTGGAGTTAACAAGGCATCATAAAAGAAAGAGGTAAGAAGTTTAAACAAAGATGGTGCACCAATGTTGCAGTGTAGCATACATGTTAGAATAGGATCATATTATATTATATATATCTGGACCTCTAGCATAAAATGCTCTGCTTACCCTGATTCCATTACAGCCAGGATAGGACGGAATTAACTTGCTTAAGTCTGCATTTCTGGTAGAATTTGCAACAGGAAGACAATTGACCATAAAACGGTTCAATAAACATCTCACTGATAAACAAGTATACATCACTCCAAACAGGACGTTATATGATCAAAGGGGGAAATTTACATTGCCTGAAGCAAAACAGGATGAGACTGTGATAAAAGACCTTGACCACGGTAAACAGGAGATTGGTTGTGATAAGGCAGAAGGCTTCAAAGAAATTAGGTGTGAGAAACATTTGCTCAAAGGAAATTATTCAAGGAAATTTGTTTGTGATATCTGGGGAAAGGAAGGACTCAAAGATATGTCATGTTTGAAGTTATGTTATTGGATGTTTGTATATCACTTGACATGTACATGGAATTATCCCCATCTGCATATGCTCCCAAATAAAAAGAGGTGCACAGCTCAATACTGTGTCACATCACCCAGAGAGAAAATGTGTCCAAGTCTTCTTCTTTCTAGGATTGGCGTTTCTGAGTGACCCCCCTTGGCTGGGTTGCTCTAAGTCCCTCTGAAGACATTGCTCCCCTCAGGGACTTTGCAGCACCTCACACCAAGCTCAATATGACACCAATCCTTGTACATGTGGATTGTTAATTTAAAATTTAAGTAATATTAGAACTGGAAATACAAGTAGGCACCAAGCCAGCAAAAAGCATTATAGTTTTAGTGGAATAGTATTGAATTATAGGTTGGATTGGCCGTGATAGTCCAAAACTAGACCAAAGCAGAACAGATTTTTTGCCCAGTCTTTTCTGTTGTTTTTCAAAATGAGGCTATCAACATTAAATAATTAGTATGAACATTATTGTATTTAGTGCTTATATTATGATTATATGACCAATAAATATTATGGCCATATAATCATAATAAGAGTTTGATATGTTTTGACCTTAATAGTTATAATGAAATAAATAAGTATTTGGAATAATTGGCTATAACTAAAATGTACCGTATTTTTCGCTCTATAAGACGCACCTGCTGATAAGACGCACCTAGATTTTAGAGGAGGAAAATAGAACAAAAATATTTTGAGCCAAAAAGTAGCTATCACACATGAGCAAGTTCTTGCATCCATAATTCTATCCTTTCTATGTCTTCCTCCCTCTTTCCTCCCTCCCACTTTCCTTTCTATCTCTCCCTCCCTCTTTTCTTTCTATCTCTCCCTCCCTCTTTCCTTTCTATCTCTCCCTCCCTCTTTCCTCCCTCCCTTTTTCCTTTCTATCTCTCCCTCCCTCTTTCCTTTCTATCTTTCTTTCCCCCTGCCTTTCTCCAAGCCCTTCCTTTTTCCTCTCCCTAACTACCCCCTTCTCCCTCCTTTCTATCTCTCCCTCCCTTCATCTTTCATTCCCTCTCTCTCCATCCTCTTCCTTTCTCTCTTCCTTCCTCCCTCTTTTTTGTTCTTTCTCTCTCCCTCCTTCCCTCCCTCTATGTCTCTCCCTCCCCCTTCTTCCCCCCTCTCTTTCTCTTGCTTTCTTTCCCTGTCTTTCTCTCTTGCTTACTTTCTCGCTTTCTTTCTCATTCTTTCTCCCCTCCTTTCTTTCTCTCTCTCTTTCTCTCTCGTTCACCACGCCGGCAACAGAGAGAAAAAGAGAGAGAGAGGGAGGGAGAGAGAGTGGAGGGCGCCGTTGTCTTCGCCTCTTCCCGACAGCTCTGCAGCGAAGAGGAAACAGTCGCGCACAGCCTCCCGGGAGCCCAGCCGATTTTTGGAGCCGTTTTGTTTTCTGGGCTCCCGGGAGGCGGAGCGTGGCCGGGTACCGTGTCTTCGCCTCCGCGCGCTGCCTCCGCCCGGCCGAAAACAAAACGGCTCCAAAAGTCGGCCGGGCTCCCGGGAGGTGGTGCGCGACTGTTTCCTCTTCGCTGCAGAGCCACACGGAGGCGAAGACACGGTGCCCGGCCACGCTCCGCCTCCCGGGAGCCCAGCTGAAAACAAAACGGCTCCAAAAATCGGCTGGGCTCCCGGGAGGCGGAGCGTGGCCGGGCACCGTGTCTTCGCCTCCGTGTGGCTCTGCAGCGAAGAGGAAACAGTCGCGCACCGCCTCCCGGGAGCCCGGCCGACTTTTGGAGCCGTTTTGTTTTCGGCCAGGCGGAGGCAGCGCGCGGAGGCGAAGACACGGTGAACGGTGCTTCGAGACCTCCCCGCCTCCTGAAGCGATTTCCGTAGCCTTCCCAAAGGCTCGGAACTGCCAACGCTCCTCCGGTGCCGCTCCGCCTCCTAAACCTGCGCGGTGGAGGCGTCCCCCGGCCGAGCACTCCCAGAGGCCGAAAGGCGCGGCTCTCTTCAGGGTTGGGAAGAGGAGAGGCGGCGACAGAGGCGGGACACTTTTGGTGAGTATATCGCCGCCCCCCCTCTGCTCCAGCGCCTCCCCCCCTCCCTGCCTGCAGCTTCGCTCCATAAGACGCCGCTGATTTTTCATCCTACTTTGGGAGGAAAAAAACTGCGTCTTATGGAGCGAAAAATACGGTAATTACTTTAAAATGCCCTAATAAATCTTTTCTGCAAATGTAGCATTATTGAAAATTACATTCAACCTATTTTACCTATAAATGTTTGCTACACATATTGCTATTATAGAATCATATATAATTTTTACTTAGTGCAAACATGTTACAATGTTACAAGTAGAATGCTTGGCTGCATAGCTATAGGTATAACAAGCAGTAAGAAGGAGATTGTGATCCCAGTGTGTAGAGCGCTGGTGAGACCACATTTGGAATACTGTGTTCAGTTCTGGAGACCTCACCTACAAAAAGATATTGACAAAATTGAACGGGTCCAAAGACGGGCTACAAGAATGGTGGAAGGTCTTAAGCATAAAACTTATCATTAAAGACTTAATGAGCTCAGTCTGTATAGTCTGGAGGAAACATAGAAACATAGAAGACTGACGGCAGAAAAAGACCTCATGGTCCATCTAGTCTGCCCTTATACTATTTCCTGTATTTTATCTTACAATGGATATATGTTTATCCCAGGCATGTTTAAATTCAGTTACTGTGGATTTACCAATCACGTCTGCTGGAAGTTTGTTCCAAGGATCTACTACTCTTTCAGTGAAATAATATTTTCTCACGTTGCTTTTGATCTTTCCCCCAATTAACTTCAGATTGTGTCCCCTTGTTCTTGTGTTCACTTTCCTATTAAAAACACTTCCCACCTGGACCTTATTTAACCCTTTAACATATTTAAATGTTTCGATCATGTCCCCCCCTTTTCCTTCTGTCCTCCAGACTATACAGATTGAGTTCATTAAGTCTTTCCTGATACGTTTTATGCTTAAGACTTTCAACCATTCTCGTAGCCCGTCTTTGGATCCGTTCAATTTTGTCAATATCTTTTTGTAGGTGAGGTCTCCAGAACTGAACACAGTACAGTGTTCCCTCGATTTTCACGGGGGATGCATTCCGAGACCGCCCGCAAAAGTCGAATTTCCGCGAAGTAGAGATGCGGAACTAAATGCACTATTTTTGGCTATGAACAGTATCACAAGCCTTCCCTTAACACTTTAAAACCATAAACTGAAATTTCTCATTCCCTTAGCAACCGTTTAGATTATTACTCACCATGTTTATTTATTAAAGTTTATTAAAAAAATATTTATTAAAGGCGGACGAAGGTTTGGCGATGACGTCATCGGGCGGGAAAAACTGTGGTATAGGGAAAAAACAGCAAAGTATTTTTTAATTAATATTTTTGAAAAACAGTGGTATAGCCGTTTCGCGAAGTTCAAACCTGCGAAAATCGAGGGACCACTGTATTCCAAATGTGGTCTCACCAGGACAGAAGGCAAAGGGGGGGGGGACATAATTGAAGCATTTAAATATGTTAAAGGATTAAATAAGGTTCAGGGGGAAAGTGTTTTTAAGTGTCTGCACTTCTGGTAGTTCTCCATCCACATACTGCTGGAGCTAGCTTGTAGGATTTCAAGCATAACTTTGCTAGCATGTGAAGGGAGTGCACTGGTGTGATAATTTGAAGATTCTTTGGTATTGCCTTCCTTCGAAATTGGAATAAAACTGACATTTTCTGACCCTGTGGCCACTGTTGAGTTTTTCAAATTTGCTGACAAATTGAGTGTACCCCTTTTACTGCATCTTCTTTTAAGATTTTGATAGCTCAGCTGTTAGTCTCCAAGTAGGCTTAATACTCAGGTGCTTGTAGGACATCTTTCTCAGGGTAGAGCAATCTATCCAGCACTCTATGGATTCCTACTGCGGGAAGACCGGTGGTGTTTTTCTGTAGGGGTACCAATCTATGGAATAGCCTTTCACTAGAATGTATATTGTTGACAATTCTGGCTCCATTTAAAAAGGCAGTCAAGACAGAATAACTCCCTTGAGCTTTTGAAAGCTGATGTAGCCTTGTATTGCTATTTAATGGTTGAAGTAACGGTGATAACTGACTTGACTTTCACCGCAGTTTATTGCCCTGTTTTTATTGGCACCGCTTTAAGTTTTTATGGTTTGTAAACTTCCAGAAATCTTTGTATTCTGCCAGTACATAAATGAGATAAATAAAATAAAGTAAAATAAAGTGAGAAAGTGGAATGTAGCCTCACATTCTGAACAATCAATTGGCAAGAATGCAGCTTCTTTTACAAGCTTATGTCTATGCAGGTGCAGCTGTTGCTTATTATGCTTCAGGCTAGCGAGTTATTCATGCCTCACTGGCTTATCTATTTCATTAGGAATCCTGGGATCTGTTTATATGTGAGTGAATGTGATTTTAAAATCAAATAATAACTGACCTTTTTCTAATCATGTTGTATTTTTATGTGTCAAAACCAGAAATTTTGTTAAAAGTTTTTAATGATTTAATTAGTTTTTGAACATTCATATTATTTGGATTTTTAAATACACCAAATGCATAAAATTTGAGGATAATAAGTGCTTCCTGTTCCGTTAAGCTATATAGGACTTGGCTAGTAACTTGTACAATAGTATTCATAAGACAATCCCCTGCTACTTGTTAGTATGAACTGACTTGGTGTTAGGTGTAGTCCATTAATTTGGTCCAGAATGATTTATTAGCACCAGGAGGTATTTTTCCAAGATGCACAATACTGCTCTAAGTCTTGGCAGGAATAGGCTTACAAAACTTTCATACTGTCTATTTTATTGCTAAATATTTTAGAAAGGAACCTAATGGTTCCATTAGAACATATAGGAGCATTCCATCACTAGGGTTATTTTACAAAAAAAAAATCCTTTATACTGTATATGTTTTGTCTTCATTATTAATTAATGTATCTCCTTTTCTGTAAACTTTGCTGAGTTTAGCCTCCTACAATTAACTATTTTTTTTCTGTAGTAGTCTGTCCATAAGCATGGCACCTCTGAGCATTTTTGAAAAGTGAAATTGAATCAGGTAGTCTCTAAATTCAATTACTCTAAGATGTTTTGCATAAATTATTGCTATTTATGATTGTAGGCAAACATTTAGGCACTCCTGGTCAAACTGTATGCCTATAGTCAGTGAAGAACTGCAAAAGGTTTTACTACCACATGGCTTATTTTGTGGGTGTGGCTTGCTGACCATGTGACCAGGTGGCAGTGGCTTGATGATCATGTGACCAGGGGGTGGCTTAAAGGTGGCCAACTTGATGTCACTCATGTCAAGAGTTTGAGTTAGGGTTAGGGTTCTCCTTACCTCAAAAAGATACAATTTCCCTATCTATTTACTATTACTGAACATCCAAAATATACTATTTAATTCTATGTATATATGCCATATATGTGCAAACATATTACACACAGGCACACAAAAAATATACATTATCTACTATATAAACTGTAAGTGTATGTAAACACACACACCTATGCATAGCTCTTCTAAAATTATACACATTCAACCTCATTTACTGCAATAGGAAAAACATACCCAGAGCCCAGAAGGGAAAAAAAGAAGAAAAAAAAATCAAAATTTTTCTACCAGTTCTGCATCCCTAACTGTACCCACAGGAGCCCATCACTGCTTACAGTGCAATGTTGAATCGGCAGAAATTTACCAAACCTTTATGTACAGTAATGCATAATGACATCTTCCTGAAAATTAGCAATTGAACTGTAATCGAATTGTTCAGGAACTATATAATATACTTTTGGGAAAAAAGATTGAAACATTTGAACAAAAGAATAGGTGTGCTATACTGTACAGTGGTACCTTGACATACGAGTTTAATTCGTTCCAGACCCAAGCTCGTAAGTCGATCAACTCGCATCTCGAACGAATGTCTTTAGACTTTGTTTTTCGCGCCGAGATAACTGGAAGCAAGGACATTCTTGCGCCACCTAGTGGAAGCTCGGCTCGTATCCCAAATTTGAACTCGGGTGTCGAACAGAAATTTCGCTCGCATCGCGGCTCGTAACTTGGAATACTCGCATGTGGAGCAGCTCGTATCTAGAGGTATTACTGTATTATGATTTGGTGCTATGTGGATTGAGCTAAATCTCAGCATTCTTCAAAATGATTAGAAATTATGTTATATTCAAGAATATAGTATATAAGAATTGGTGGCCAAGGGGTATAAATCAACAATGAAAGCACAGATCAAATATTCTAAACTGACTATTCCTAGAAGTAAATTTCAGTGGTAATCTAAACTGAAGAAAACAAGTCAAGGAGTAATGGGTTTCATTTCTTTGATTGCCTTCAAATCAGTGTTGTTTTCTTATTATTCTTGCTTGGCCCTGAGTTTAGTAACTGCAAAATATCTTTTTTAATTAAAAAAAAATCTTTTAATTAATTAAATTTTTTAAAATTATAATACAATTAAAAAGACAAAACATGCAAACACAAAACAGAGACCATAAAACGTAAGAAATGAGTACATGATGGATTATCCAGTTTACCTTTTTACATTTGATTGCTTCTTTTCCTGTTATCCTACTAAGAATATAGAACAAAATTTTATTAAATTTCTAACTTTCTCCAACATTTCCGCTAATTCCTAATCCTGGCTTTCCTCCTCCCCCCCACCAATGGTATAGTTTGTCGCAGGTTTCGAAATAGTCTGTTTCAGTTTTATCTTTCAACTCTAACGTTAGTCTATCCAAAATGTCTAATGTTGGAAACCACAAGCAGACATTAGATAAAAGGTTGGTTGGTTGGCTTGCTTATTTATATTTATATTTATATTTATATTTATATTTATATTTATATTTATATTTATATTTATATTTATATTTATATTTATATTTATATTTATATTTATATTTATATTTATATTTATATTTATATTTATATTTATATTTATATTTATATTTATATTTATATTTATATTTATATTTATATTTATATTTATATTTATATTTATATTTATATTTATATTTATATTTATATTATTTATATTTATATTTATATTTATATTTATATTTATATTTATATTTATATTTATATTTATATTTATATTTATATCCGCGGAGAGGGGCGGCATACAAATCTAAATAATAAATAAATAAATAAATAAATCCAAATCTATTTATCTATTTATCTATTTATCTGTTTATCTGTTTATCTGTTTATCTGTTTATCTGTTTATCTGTTTATCTGTTTATCTGTTTATCTGTTTATCTGTTTATCTGTTTATCTATTTTTTGATTGATTGATTCATTGATTGGTATGCCACCCAATCCCATGAGTTGACTATAGTTGATAAGCCATAAAATCTCATTATTTTAAAATCTCAAAAATTGTTTTGCCTAATGAAAGGTGCTCCAAAGTGTTCATTATCAATCCCATTGGGGTTCAATATTATCATTTGTAGTACTATTAGTTAAGCAATATTTATTGAATTATTTTACCATAATAAACGTTTGGGGGAGGATTGATGAACAATCTGAGACTTCAATTAAGGGGTTGATGAGCTGAAGAGTTTGGGATCTCTGGACTAATATCTTCCTTCAAGGTACATATATTTTCTGCTCCTTGTTCAATTTACTTCGTTATTGAGCTTTATATATAGGAGCTCTATAAAGGAACCTTCTCCTTTAATATGAAAATATTGTCTTGTCACCCATATAATATCTACCGAAACTTGCAATGGTTGTGAGGTTTTTGTAGAGTGTATTTTATATCTGATAGGTATAATTACCTACTGTGATCTAATTTCATGAATCATTTAATGCCATCTTCCTCTTATAGAACTAAAAAATGTTCCTCTCCAATTCTGAATAATTAATTGCTCCAACATCTTTATAATGAACAAATTAATTATTTTCAGCAACTACTTGATACTTGGTTTCAGTAACTTGCAGATGGCTTATAATGATAAAAAAAGAAAATGACTTGAGGTGGTAAATTCATGTTGAATATGATGTATGAGATACAGCTATATCCAAAAGGGCAGACTGGGAGTGTGATTGGCTGGTAGCATACGTTTTGTGTGCATATACCTAACATTTACATGGTCACACTGTACTTTATTTCAAGGTAGTCTTGTTTAATAAAGCTTCCCATAAAAAATCTGTTTGACTTTGAAGTTAAAAAAAATGATGTGCACCAAAATAGAATATGCACATTAATTGGAGAAGAGATTTGTCCATTCCACATTTCAGTGAATTAAATAGCCCACAGCTTTATTTTATGTTGTTTGATGTGCTGCACTGAATTAAAATTTGTTTCTCTAATCTACAAAAAGGTTAGCTAAAGCTGCTATGGCAACCAATGGTACCTAAAGGGGAAGTCTGAAGATTTCAAATCTACTGGGTGTTCATATCCAGTCCTACCTTTTGCCCTGTGTAGATGCTTATTAATTTCCAGTCCCACCCCCGATCTTCCAAAGGGCATCGTATCTGCCTGAAGTAGATGTCTTTCATGTGTATCTTTCTGATCTGATGAATAAAAAATAAAGAAGTTTTTTAAAAAAAGATAATGTAACCCCTGGCTTTGTAAAATGATAGCATGTAAATAGAGATAGTCCTTGACTTACTGAGTGACTGTTCTATCCTGAGTAGATGCCCTGTGTAGATGCCCTGCCATTCTGGAGTTGGGCGACTTATAATTTGATTCGACTACTGTAACGCTCTCTACATGGGGCTACCTTTGAAAAGTGTTCGGAAACTTCAGATCGTGCAGAATGCAGCTGCGAGAGCAATCATGGGCTTCCCAAGGTATGCCCATGTCACACCAACACTCCGCAGTCTGCATTGGTTGCCGATCAATTTCCGGTCACAATTCAAAGTGTTGGTTATGACCTATAAAACCCTTCATAGCATCGGACCAGAATATCTCCGGGACCGCCTTCTGCTGCACGAATCCCAGCAACTGATTAGGTCCCACAGAGTTGGCCTTCTCAGGGTCCCGTCGACTAAAGAATGTCGTTTGGCGGGTCCCAGGGGAAGAGCTTTTTCTGTGGTGGCCCTGACTCTCTAGAACTAGCTCCCCCCGGAGATTAGAACTGCCCCCACCCTCCTTGCCTTCCGTAAACTCCTTAAAACCCACCTTTGCCGCCAGGCATGGGGGAATTGAGACATCTCCCCTGGGCCTATACAATTTATGTATGGTATGTTTGTATATATGTCTGATTAATAATGGGGTTTTAAAAATGTTTTTAAATTATTAGATTTGTTATGAATTGTTCTATTGCTGTTGTGAGCCACCCCGAGTCTACGGAGAGGGGCAGCATACAAATCTAATAAATAAATAAACGAATAAATGAATGAATGAATGAATGAATGGATAAATAAATAAATAAATTGAATTGAATTGAATTGTTCAAAGTTACAACAGCATTGAAAAAAGTGACTCATGACTGTTTTTCCCACTTAACAACCATCACAGCAAACCTATGGTTGCAATATCAAAATTTAGGTACTTGAATTATAAAATGACAATGTCAAAAACATTTAGAGAAAACTTGTACGGTATAAGATGTTTTATAGATGGCATGTATCACCAGAGAGAATAGCAAAAATGTTTAAAGATAAATCCATGAAATGGAAATGCAGCCATACTCCTGGTTCCTTTTATCCCACGTGGTGGACTTGTACAGAAGCTAAAAGTTATTGGATAGGAATTCAAATTTTGACTGAGAAAATTGTGAAACAGAATATTGAGTTAAGACCAAAAATATTTTTATTAGCTATTTTGCCTAATAAATTTAATAAAGAAGAAGTAAATTTAATTGTTCACATTTTAACTGCAGCTCGTTTGCACAGCATTGGAAATTGAGTAGAATGCCAACAGACAGAGAAGTACTAAGGAAGATCATGGATTGTGCTGAAATGAATAAGATTACAGTGATCCCCCGATCATTGCGGGGGTTCCGTTCCAGGACCCCCCGCAACGAGCGGGTTTTCGCGAAGTAGCGCTGCGGAAGTAAAAACACCATCTGCGCATGCGCAGATGGTGTTTTTACTTCCCAGCAGCGAGGAGCCGAAGATTGGGGTTTCCCCGCCGCCCACGCAAACTCCTCGCTGCTGCCGCGCCCGCCGCTCGCCCGCCCTGAAAGGGAAAGCCCCCCCAGGCCGGCTCCGATCCCCCCAGGCCGGCTCCGATCCCCCAGGCCGGCTCCGATCGTTTTAAAACAGGCGCGCCGCTTCTCCGCTGACTCCTGGCGAACTTCCCCGCTTTAGGAGTCAGCGGAGAAGCGGCGCGCCTGTTTTAAAACGATCGGAGCCGGCCTGGGGGGGCTTTCCAGCAACCCCCGAGCCCCCAACCCGGGCTCGGGGGTTGCTGGAAAGCCCCCCCAGGCCGGTTCCGATCTTTTAAAACAGGCGCGCGGCTTCTCCGCTGACTCCTGGCGAACTTCCCGGGCGAAGGGCGAAGGGCGGGCAAGCGGCGAACGGCGGGCGAACGGCGGGTGGCCGGGCGAAGGGCGGGCGAGCGGCGAACGGTGGGTGGCCGGGCGAACGGCGGGCGAGCGGGTGCTGGGGGGGGGCTTCGCCCTCCCGCCAGCAAGAGGGGGAAGACCCAGGGAAGCCGCCCAGCAGCTGATCTGCCCGGCGCCATCTACGCATGCGTGCCCATAGAAAAAAGGGCACGCATGCGCAGATGGTGTTTTGACTTCCGGGTTGAAAAATCGCAAATTAGCCTGTTCGCAATGGTCGGGAACGCAATAACCGGGGGATCACTGTACTATGAAAATTAAAGACATAGAAGATATACAATTTTATAAAATTTGGGGGAAATTTTATGAATGGATTGAAAAAGAAAATGGTTAAATTTATAAGCATTTTGAAAGCAATTTAAAGGAATTAGAAATAAGTATGTATCAAGAATTAGCGGAGGAAGAAGTAAAAGGAAGTACATGCCCATGTTGTTTTGTTGATTGATTGACTGTGTGCCTGTTTTTTATATATACTGTTTTTATGAGATTATTAATTTAAATTGTAACTGGATGGGTGGGCATTGGATTTGGTATTGTGTACTGTACTGTTTTTTATTATTGTTATGAGCCGCCCCGAGTTTGTGGAGAGGGGCGGCATATAAATCCAATAAACCTAACCTAACAGCTTGGGGGCAAAATTTTGGATACACAATAAATTTATCGGAATGGGAAAAACTATGGACAGTTAACTATAAAATAATGCTCTCAATCCCATACAGAGAGAATATCTATAAGATGTTTTACAGGTGGCATCTTCCCCCAGCATGTCTGTCAAAAATGTACCCCAAACTTTCCCCCATCTGCTGGCAATGCCGGAAAAAACCGGGCACTTATTGTCACATGTGGTGGACATGTCCATCAGTTAAACAATTCTGGGGGGAAATTAGAAATATGATAGAAGGAATTATAGAAAAGGAAATATTTATGAAACCAGAATTGTTTTTACTTGGAATATTTAGACAAATTTTTTTCAAGAATGATAGATATGCTCAATGCTGGAAAGAGGAACTCACACCAACGATATATAATGTGATAGCTAAAATTTATGAGGTAGTGGAAATGACCAAATAAACATATGAACTACAGGACAAGGTCATGGAGGACTTTCACAAAAGTTGGGACAGATGGTATATCTGGATTGCAAAAAACAAATTAAAATGAAAGGAAATTAGGAACCCTAAACCCAAATTTAGAGACAAAAAACTTAATTAATATCAACAAATATTAACAAATCATAGCACTATTATGCCATTTAAAAAAAGGATACATGATCGATATAACAGCAAGAAAATTACAAGATTGTATTTATGTATTAAATATGTAACAATTATTAAAAGGAAGATTTTCCTTTGTATATTAGACGTAAGCTGCATGCAAATTACACTACCCTTTAGGTAGTGCAAATCTTAAATAATGGTACCAAATATGTTATGTATAAAGCAGGATGCTTTATTCCTTTTTCCCTTATCTTCTTTCTTTTTCTTTTCCCTTTTTTCCTCTTTCTTATGTGTATATATTGTCATCATGTCGTTTCTTGTTGTATATTTTTAATGTATATATTTAATAAAATCTTTTTCAAAAAAAAGAAAAAAGAAAAAAAAGAAATAAGTATGTAAAAACCTAGATGACAAAAAAGAGAAATGGTGTCAGCATTTGATAAACTATGTACACAGATTTAAAGGAATTAAGATCTAAGAAAATGATTATTAGAAGTTGAAAAAAATGTGCATTTTGAATTAATCTTTTATTCTGATCTTTTTTCTTTCTTTTGTTTACTCTAGACTGATTTAGTCTTTCTTTTGTCTTTAGACACAACTTAGTTTTTTAATTATGAATTTATTATGTAAGATGTTTTTAGATATATTTGCCATTAAAATATAGATACACTTTATTACCACACTGTGGGCGTGGCTTATGCAGGACGCCCTGCATTTTCTTTCAACATCTTTCAGTGCAAAATATATGCGATGCTCTCAAAAGATAGTGCTGGACAATTATAATGACTGATTGCAGAAAAGAGATTATTATCTTAACTGAGCTGGAATTGAAAAAAATTGTGAATTTTTTGGTTGGAACCTGATTTGGTCATGGTCAAAAGTGTTCGTGACCATAATGATAGCAACCAATTTTGCCAGGTCATCTAACTGTATTTATTTCTTTTGACAACAAAATGGCTTCCCCATAACTAATGTGGAGGAAAGACCCAAGAAGCCATAGGAGAAGACTGGAGTGAGTTATGACTTGTCCCAGCTTCCACGGAGTTGTAAAAGAACTTATTCTGCATAGTTATGTTATGCCCAGGAGAGGTAAAGGCTGTTACAAAGCCAATTATAATGGATGAAGTTGCCGCTGAGCACACTACTAGTTCTGCCTTGACAGAACCAGTGGGAAGCCGATGACTTGATTTCCTTGAGAATAAAACCGTGATTAATTTTGTAATTAATTGTTAGCTTCCATTTGATTTGTATTCTTATTAATATGAACTTTTCTTAATCAGTTAGTCTCATTCAATAACAATTTAGCATCAGATCATTTTGAGAAAGGGTAGATTCGTATTTCTTCCCGACGATATTTTTCCGTGTATTTTATCCCTAAGGACACATTTTTGAAAATATGTACCAACCCATCTTCCTCATGCCATTCACTGTGTCACAAAATCATTTTCTTCCTCCAATGCTTTTAGGGAGTTTCCTTTCATCAGTGTAGCTTTCATGTTCTGCCAGATACAGTATGTTTCAAAATAACAGTGCTATTTATTTCACTTGTGGGACTTAGTTCAGGAAAATAAATATGAGAAATTTCCTACAGGCAGCATGAAATGGAATAAAAGGGATTAAGATCAGATTTAGTGAGAAGATCCTCTGTGTATAATTTATCATACAGGAAGCATTTGAGAGGGGCGGATAAATCGCCCCCCCCAAAAGGATTGTGCTGAGGAAAGAATTGCATTTTTTAAAAGAGTATGTTAGCTGGACAGAATCGAATGGATAGTGGTTTCTTCCATATTCAAATTGAAAATTTGAACATAATTGAGTTTGGGGAGTGTAAAAACACAGGGCCATTGACCACTCCAATCATGCATCCCTAAAGGGTTAAATAAGGTCCAGGAGGGAAGTGTTTTTAATAGGAAAGTGAACACAAAAACAAGGGGACACAATCTGAAGTTAGTTGGGGGAAAGATCAAAAGCAACGTGAGAAAATATTATTTTACTGAAAGAGTAGTAGATCCTTGGAACAAACTTCCAGCAGACGTGGTAGATAAATCCACAGTAACTGAATTTAAACATGCTTGGGATAAACATATACGTATCCATCCTAACATAAAATACAGAAAATAGTATAAGGGCAGACTAGATGGACCATGAGGTCTTTTTCAGCCGTCAGACTTCTATATTTCTATGTTTCTATGTTTCCTTCTTTTCCCACCGCTATGAGGTATTAGCTGTATGATAACATCATCATTAGGTGTTGGTTATTATCTATAAAGCCCTACATGGCATCCGACCAGACTATTTACTTCTGCCACAAAACTCCCAGAGACTGACCAGGGCCACAAGGTTGACCTTCTCCAGGTCCCATTGGCCAGACAGTGCCGATTGGCGGGGCCACCTGGGAGGGCCTTCTCTGTGGTGGCTCCGACTCTATAGAATCAACTGTTCCCAGAAAATCGTACTGCCCTCACTCTTCTGGCCTTCCAAAAGGCTCTGAAAACATGGCTCTGCCGGCAGGCTTGGAGGCCATAAATCAATTACTTGGCCCCAGAGAGATGAATGTTATTGAATGAATGTTTGTTTGGTTTCTTTATTGGCTTATATTTCATGTGTTATTTAATGCTATTTATTCTATTGTTTTATATTGCCTATGACAGTACGCTGCCCAGGGTCCATTAGGAATTGGGTGGCTTAGAAGTTAAATTAAATTAAATTAAATCATAAGCATAGAAGATTTAATTTAAATTAATTTAATTTATTAGATTTGTATGCCGCCCCTCTCCGGAGACTCGGAGTGGCTCACAACAACACATACCATACATAAAAAATATAAACCCAGGGGCTCAATTTCCCCATGCCTGATGGCATAGGTGGGTCTTCAGTAACTTAGGAAAGGCAAGGAGGGTGGGGGCGGTTCTGATCTCCGGAGGGAGTTGATTCCAGAGGGATGGGGCTGGTACAGAGAAGGCCCTTTCCCTGGGGCCCGCCAGATGACATTGTTTAGTTGACGAGACCTGGAGAAGGCCAACTCTGTGGGACCTAATCGGTCGCTGGGATTCGTGCGGTAGAAGACGGTTCCAAAGGTATTCTGGTACGATGCCATGTAGGCTTTTAAGATAACATGTTACTCTGTTTTGGGTAGAAAAATCCCTGCAGCCACAAGACATCACTCATGGAGAGGATCTGCCTGTCTGTCCGTCTGTCTGTCTGTCCGTCTGTCTGTCTGTCCGTCTGTCTGTCCCCCACTCTCCCTACCTACCTACCATCTCTCTCTCCATCCATATGGCTCCATCCAGATATCTATCTATCTATCTGTCTGTCTGTCTGTCTGTCTGTCTGTCTATCTATCTATCTATCTTTCTTTCTATCTACCTACTCACCCACCCACCCACCCACCCAACCCACCCACCCACCCACCGACCCACCCTTCCTTCCTTCCATCCATCCATCCATCCATCCATCCATCCATCCATCCATCCATCCTTCTATCTTTTTATCTAATATATCATTTTTCATCAATATCATTGTGTTGAACCCCAAATTGGATTAGTTCGGGCAAAAGAGATAGCTTTCACTCCTGTTTTCATCTATAAGTGTGTTTTAAGTAGGACACCCCAGAAGAATGTATTGATCTTTTGGTGCAATTAGCAAATATAAATTGTCCTGATAAAAAGAGAAAAAGTGATAAATTTAGTATACAATATCCCTTCACAGAGTATATTTATCATCCAGGCCTCCAGAAGTTCCCACTGGTGCAACATTTCCAGAGAAGAATAGCAACGTATATCATTCTTAGTCTGTCTCTTCCTATTATGGATGAAAAAGAAGAACTCATTCTTCTTGTTTTCAGTATAATAAATCTGGTGAATCAATTGCAAAAGATAAAAAAATAACTACAGATAATTAACTTTACAAATACATAAAAACAAATAAGTATAAAAATAGCATTCCTCGTTAGATGTATTGTTATTATTCTATCCTAAAGAAGAACTGGGCAATGAACTAGTTTCTCATGCTTTAAAACTGCTGGACCCCACCCCACCCAGCTCACAGAATGTTAATATATTGCTTCTTGTGCTTCAGTATTCTTAATGTTATTAACCAAAGTAACTGCCAATAGCGTCAGCTGGATTTATAATCCATTCTGACATTACTCACCTAATATAGGCAGAGATCATTGTAAGGAAAAACATGCACAACAAAGAGCAGAAGGAGAGGGCATCAATCACTGTTTTCCTCAAGCCCAATTAAGAAACACACTCTTTTCTTTCACTTTTCGTCCTCCTCCTTCCCATCCCCTAATTTCTATGGGTTTGTGTTCTGTTTTCTCAGCTTTTGTTATTAAAGAAATGGTGCTGAATTCAAACGAGCCCTTTGCTTGTCAATTTAAGGGCACAACATTATGGGGAAGACCCAGGTTATAATGGACATCCCCAAAAGGACATACTTTTTGATGCTTGGTAACCAGCCTACATTTACAGGTGTTTGCAGAATGGCATGATCATGTATTTTCTGTTCCTATCACACATCTCATCCCACTTATGACTGTGTGACTGTAACTTGTTGTTTGTATCCTTGTATCCTTATGATTTATAGTAACTTTGATTGTTTCCTGACTGCTTATTTCAGTGTTTCTCAAATAGTGGGGTGGCCCCCCTGGTGGGGGGGAATGCGGAGCGATGCCAGTGGAAATGTGTGACCCTGGGGAATGTGCTTTTTTTGTCAAAGGGAGTTGGATTTTTTGCACCGAACAATAGCACACAGCACAGAGCAGATCCACCTATGCCATCAGGCATGGGGAAATTGAGCCCCTGGGTTTATATTTTTTATGTATGGTATGTGTTGTTGTGAGCCGCTCCGAGTCTATGGAGAGGGGCGGTATACAAATCTAATAAATAATAATAATAATAATAATAATAATAATAATAATAATAATAATATAACAAACCCTTAGGAGACGCCATGGAAAAATATTTAACAGGGATGAAAAGAAAGGAGGAGAGAGGCGGAGATAATGAGACAAATGTAAGTCTCTTGAAAATTAAGATGAGGAAATATGACAAAGCGTATGTAGTGCTTGGTTTCACTGTGACTACTGTGGGAGACGAAGAAAGACTGGTATGTTTACTGTGTCAAAAAATGTTGGCAGCGGACAGCATGAAGCCAAATAAATTAAGACATCACTTAAACACATTACACCCCAATCTCGCTGATAAGCCACTTGAGCTTTTTCAGCAAAAATGTTCAGAATATTGCAAACAATCATCCCAACAGAGAGTTGGGGGGTGCAAAATGTTTACTTCTACTTTGGGGGGGGGCGTAACAGAAAATAATTGGGAAACACTGGCTTATTTGTACCCTATGACAATAATTAAGTCATGATTCTTGACAAATTTATCTTTTCTTTTATGTACCCTGAGACCTTATGCACCAAAGACAAATTCCTTGTGTGTCCAATCACACTTGGCCTATAAAAAATTCTACAGTATTCTATTCTACTTCTGGTTGCCAGCAAAAAAACGCCCAATGTGGACAATGGAGTCTGCGGAGAGGGGCGGCATACAAATCTAAATAAATGAAAATGAAATGAAATTCAATTAACAACCATGGTGTTCATTTAACAATAGCAGATTTACTGAATAACTGCAGCAAAAAAGATGGAAAATCAGGTTGGTCATGTGATGACCTGCTTAATAATTGTTATGACTTGCTGTTGTACTTCTGAGCTCAATTACAGTCATAAATCAAGACTTACCTGTAAGCCCAGGTAAGCACATCCTCTGATTTAGAGGATTTAGAGGGCAAAGGGAATGGGCTTGAAGGACAGGCGGAAGAGCCACTACCAAGGCAATAGTCAGATAAGAAGGTCTCCAGCCTGGCACAAGAAATAAACTTTTAAACAATGACTTATAAAGGGAGGGAGAAGCACATTCAGACTTAACAATATTTTGTTACGATAACTGTTACAATAAAAGCAGTTCTGATTTACACGGCATTGTTTTTTAGCATATTTTGTAGATTTGACATGGGTGTAGGAGCGGATTCTTCCTGGTTCGGACCTGATCGCCTGAACTGTGAGCAACCCGCCGCAATAATTTATTTTGTAGTTCTGACAGGGGTCCAGGAGTGGGTTCCTCCCAGTTTGGACCAGATTGCCTGAACCGTTAGCGACCCGCTGGTGAAGTAATTTAGGCATCACGGATCTGGTTCTGTATGTGTTGGTCTGTGGCATGCTGCCATCTTCTTTTTTTTTAATTTTCTGTGTTTTTTTTCATTGTTTGTACAGCTTTTCCTGGTCCACTGCTGTGAAAAAAGCCCTCCCACCTGCCTGCAGGTTAATACCGACCTTTATTTTTTCATCCGAAGCACAGCTGAGCAACTCCTCAGCTGTATTTTGGCCTGAAACCTCCTTCTGAGCATGTGCGGAAGTGAAATTGCAGGAAAGGCCATGTACATGCACGAAACATCACAATGCGCACCAGTAGCGAAGGTAAGTGGAACTCACCCCTGCATGGGTCCACTTGTTTTGCCAGTTCAGACAAGTCCTGGAACCTCACTCTTAATTTTAACTGCTATGTGGTGACAATTGCCCTTCCCTGCTCACTGGAGACCAAGGAAACAATTGGATTGCAGTACTTAGAAAGCCAAAGTTGCTTAGCTGGGAGTATGGTGGCTTGTATGGTTAGGATCTTGGTTTGGAGTTTAGCAAGCCTATGTTCGAGCCCAAGTGTGGCTGTGGGGCAGGCTGAGCTTCCATCCTTCACTCCAACTCCTGCCAGGGACATGAAAGGAGAAGGGGTGGGTTCGGTGAAGGGCTACCAAATTTTTTACTACCACACTGTGGGCGTGGCTTATATAGGGTGCCCTGCATTTTCTTTCAACATCTTTCAGTGCAAATTGGGTGCTCTGGGGTGGAGGTCCATTTTCGCTACCCCACTACATTATCCCCCATCCGGGCAGCAGCCCACACTGGGTGATTTACAGTTATCTTCACTGCCAGTTTGCTCAATGACATGCTGTGCGGGTGTACAAGCATGTGCAGTGCTAAAACATAGCCTCTGTCCATGCGCAGAAGCAAAAAACAAGATGGTGCTGCCTTTGGGGCTGTTGAAAGAGTCATGGCAGGCCTGGGTCACTTCCAGTTCCAGCGACCCAGGCCACCAACTTAGAATAGAATAGAATAGAATTTTTATTGGCCAAGTGTGATTGGACACACAAGGAATTTGTCTTGGTGCATATGCTACATAAAATAAAATATACATTTGTCAAGAATCATGTGGCACAACACTTAATGATTGTCATAGGGGTCAAATAAGCAATGAGGAAGCAATATTAATAAAAATCTTAGGATATAAGCAACAAGTTACAGTCATACAGTCAACATGGGAGGAAATGGGTGAAAGGAATGATGAGAAAAACTAGTAGAATAGAAGTGCAGATTTAGTAGAAAGTCTGACAGTGTTGAGGGAATTATTTGTTTAGTAGAGTGATGGCGTTCGGAAAAAAACTGTTCTTGTGTCTAGTTGTCTTGGTGTGCAGTGCTCTGTAGCGACGTTTTGAGGGTAGGAGTTGAAACAATTTGTGTCCAGGATGTCAGGGGTCAGTAAATATTTTCCCCGCCCTCTTTTTGACTCGTGCAGTATACAGGTCCTCAATGGAAGGCAGGTTGGCAGCAATTGTTTTTTCTGCAGTTCTGATTCTCCTCTGAAGTCTGTGTCGGTCCTGTTGGGTTGCAGCACCAAACCAGACAGTTTTAGAGGTGCAGATGACAGACTCACTACCGGTTCTATAGAACTGGTCCAAACCGGGAGGAACCCACCTCTTCAGGTGTCCTGAAGTGAATGTTCCCAGGGCTAAAGTGATGTCACTGGCTAATCCTTTCAATCTGGAAGCACCTATGTACCACCAATATTAGTGAGATGCTGTTGTTAGTTCAAAAGAGAACCCTTTGCAAGGACATTCAGTTAAGACCTTCAGCTAAGCAGGCTATTTGAAACATCTTTTCTTTATCTATCTTTTGTTCTCTCAATTTTCTTTTGACAACTAACATTTTTTTCTGTCTGCTCTCAAGGTGAGAACTTACTAACCCTTTAAGGCTGGATATTAATTACATCTTCAAGAAGCCCCAATTCCCTGTAACAAGTCTCAACATTTATCTATTCAGCTTATGTACTTGAACCTTCATATCCAGATAATTTCTCAAGGCATTTTATCTTAATACTTCTGTTGTCTCTTATAATTTCTGATTATTCAAGTTTGACTGTTCAGTTTCTTTTAACCCATCTCTTTCAGCTCCATCCTGTATTGCTTCTTTGTCTATGACAGTGTGAAGCAAATAGAGATGCACAATTAGCTTTTTACAATTTGGGGGCTTCTTTTCATCTTAATAGTCTTGAAAGAGCTCTTTGAAATTGCCGTGGACGGTGGTCTTAGTAATTAACCCCTTTTTCCCATCTCTAGCAGGAGGGTTTCTTTGTGTGTGTGTGTGTGTGTGTGTGTGTGTGTATGTGTGAAGATGTTATCCTTGAACTCTTAAGAGAAGTTCAGTTATATTTATTGGTTTGGATTTTGGATACTTCTTCTGCCATCAAATCAAATTTGGATTAGATTGTGCCACCTTGGCAGTAACCTTTTATCTATAGGATCCCACTGTTAATGTCAAACCGGTTAGATGGTGGCTGTATGAAAGCCTGTGATTTCCTCTTGCATTATATGTGTAACACATAGGGGGAAAGTGGTAGAGTTTTGTTTTGATGTCTCTGATATCTGCCACCAATTTCTGGGCTGATTAACTCATTATCCGGTCATTTCTCTGGATAACTTTTTCTTTTTGGTTAGACATGCCAATTCATGACATTCTGTCTCCAGAAATAAACCCTTTTCAAAGTACAGAGATAGCTCTCCCCAGGTATAGATGGGATTCTTATTCTTGTTTTAAGTTTATTCACAGAATACAATGC
Organism: Erythrolamprus reginae; assembly: GCF_031021105.1. NCBI lineage: Eukaryota > Metazoa > Chordata > Lepidosauria > Squamata > Dipsadidae > Erythrolamprus > Erythrolamprus reginae. Next base: position 70,089,348 of record NC_091950.1, read on the forward strand.
AGTCAGACCTGGAAGAATTACTTTGTACTAGGCTTACCAATATGCAGAGCAGTGAGTCTTATCTTTGATGATGATGATGATGATAATTTAAAAAGTATCTTTTTTTGTAACTAAGGAGCCTAGAAAATCCAATGACAACGATAAACTTTTATTCATTATACTTTCATGAAAGATAATAATAATAATAAAAATAATAAAAATAATAAAAATAATAAAAATAATAAAAATAATAATAATAATAATAATAATAACAACAACAACAACAGCAGCAACAGCAGCAGCAACAACAGCAACAAGAAGGTTTTGAAACACAGCACACTGAACTTCATGCTTATGGAAAAGAAAAAAGTGTGGACCATTGATGTTGCCGTAACAGGGGACAGTCGAATTGATGAAAAACAACAAGAAAAACTTAGACAATATCATAATCTTAAAATCGAACTACAATGACTCTGGCATAAACCAGTACAAGTGGCCCCAGTAGTAATCGGCACTTTGAGTGCTGTGCCAAGAGACCTCAGTCAGCATTTGTAAACAATAAACCTAGACAAGATCATAATCTGTCAGTTGCAAAAGGCCACCATACTTGGATCTGCACGCATCATACGGAAATACATCACACAGACCTAAACGCTTGGGAAGTGTTCGATTTGTGATATTGCTAAGTCCAGCATATCAATCTTGTTTGCTGTGTATTACTGTTTTTTGTGAATAATAATAACAACAACAACAACAACAACAATAACAATAACAACAACAATATTTTTCTTGGCTTTTTGTCTTTATTTGCAAAAATAGATTTTACAAAAAGACCACTAAAATCCCATTATGAGTTCTGTAGTCCAAATTAGAACTCATAATGAGTTGAACTATAGAAGTTGAAGATTACCCCTCTTAAAGTTGTCAAGAAGAAGAAGTCATAGCAAGATTATCAGATTGCGCTGAAATGGATATGATGACAAGACGTTTAAATGATCAAGAAGATACTAAGTTTTATGAAGCATGGAACAATGTTTATAAATGGATAGATAAGAAAAAATAAGATATACAATTTATTTTTAGTTAATTTGTTGTATTTGTTTTTACTTGGGTAATAATAATACTAACATTAGTTCAAATTTATTGTTTAATGACTAAGGTAGAATTAGTTTATGTATAAGAATTAGTTTATATATAAGAAATATAGTAAGAATCTTGGTTTTATATATATATTAGTAACAATGTGAAAAACCTTAACTCAAATTTAGCAAATTTTTTAATACTCAACATATATCTAATTATGTATTCTTTTTCTGTATTTGAATTTATACTTTCAAGATAAGCGGGGAAAATGTATCCCCATTTTGTGTTCAATGTTTGTATGTGTGTCTGTCTATTTTAAGAAAATCAATAAAATATATAAAAAAAAAATAAAGTTGTCAAGGTTGAGAAATACTGGTTCAAACTCTTCGTGCCAATCCTTCCTTCCTTCCTTCCTTCCTTCCTTCCTTCCTTCCTTCCTTTCTTTCCTTCTTTCTCTCTTTCATATTTATTTATTTATTTATTTATCTATTTATCTATTTATCTATTTTTTTTAATTGATTGATTGATTGATTGGTATGCCACCCAATCCCATGAGTTGACTATAGTTGGCAAATCATAAATCATTCATCACCATTCACCCCATAAGTACACTAAAACACTCGTTGGTCAGGGGGCTAGGATCTAGGATCTAATGGCACCAGGCTTGTCGGCATAAATAGGTCTTTAAGCTTTTTTGGAAGGCAAGGAGGGTGGTGGCAGTGTGAATCTCCGGGACTGAGAATGTTGCTGGCTGTTCAACTCTTTGGGAAGAATTTCCAGAATGTGTAAAGTATTTTTTTGAGAAGTTTGCTTTATTGCCTGAACTCTGAATGAAATGAAAGGTTCTATGATCTTTTAAAAACTATTTATTTATTTTTATTCCATTACTTGCTTCATTGTAGTTTCCCAGAATCAACCAAATACCAGTTCTTAGCAAACAAGAATTGTTTCATTTGATAATATGGACAGCAATATATATGAAATAAATAAATTAATACAAATTTACTTTAATGGTGAAACAGATAATTCTAATCTATACAGCAATTTGAGGCAGTGAGGAATGAATCAGTTATTCACAGGCACAGAAAGGGACATAAAACACAATGACATATTATCTGAGGACTAAGAGAACTATCACAAGATATAGAAATTCAGAATCCCATTACATGTTGCAAACAACCAGAAAAAAAGTGTTGATTTTATCTTACAAGTTTTATGTTTTTTAAGAGTTACTTTCAAGTGAATCTCTTGCTGTTAGTATCTAAACAATATGTTATTAGAAAGTAGCATAATATGCAACCTAAGATCAAGATTAGGCTCAGGAAAAAAAACAACCTCTAAAATATTATTGCTATTATTACTATCATTATTTTTCTGTACCAACCTTCAGGAACACTTAGAGAGATAAAAGAAAATGGATGAAAACAGAGAATGTAAACTAAAATCTGAAACAGAGAAAGTACATGACAAGTAAAATGCTTATATGAGCTGAGGTGACGCAGTGGTTAGAATGCAGCACTGCAGGCTATATCTGCTGACAGCTAGCTGCCTTCAATTTGGCAGTTCGAATCTCACCAGGCTCAACCCCTTCTGCGCCGGCTGGAGGGGTTGGGAGTGGGAGGCACTGTTCTTCACTGGTTCTCCTCCTATCTCTCCGGTCGGTCGCAGTCGGTGTTAGTGGGGGGTCAGAGGTCGACTTCGAGGTTACTCCCTTGTGGGGTGCCTCAGGGGTCGGTCCTCTCCCCCCTGCTATTCAATATCTACATGAAACTAGTGGGTGAGATCATCCAGAGGCCTGGGGTGAGGTATCATCAGTACGCAGATGATACCCAGCTGTACATCTCCACCCCATGTCCAGTCAACGAAGCAGTAGAAGTGATGTGCTGGTGCCTGGAGGCTATTGGGGTCTGGATGGGTGTCAACAGACTCAAACTCAACCCTGATAAGACGGAGTGGCTGTGGGTTCTGCCTCCCAAGGACAATTCCATGGACAGATGGAATTGTCCTTGAGAGGCAAGACCCACAGCCACTCTGTCTTGTCTGGGTTGAGTTTGAGTTTGTTGACACCCATCCAGGCCCCAACAGCCTCCAGGCACCAGCACATCACTTTACTGTGTCTAAAAATGTTGGCAGCGGAAAGCATGAAGCCAAATAAGTTAACACATCACTTAAACACATCTGTCCATCCATAACCGATTAGGTTCCACAGAGTTGGCCTTCTCCAGGTACTGTCGACTAAACAATGTCGTCTGGCGGGTCACAGGGAAGAGCCTTCTCTGTGGCGGCCCCGACTCTCTGGAACCAGCTCCCCCCAGAGATTAGAACTGCCCCCACCCTCCTTGCCTTCCGTAAACTCCTTAAAACTCACCTCTGCCATCAGGCATGGGGGAATTGAGGCATTCCCCCCTACCCCGGGCCTTTACAATTTATGTATGGTATGTCTATGTGTATGTCTGGTTTAATAATGTTTTTTAAATTTATTAGATTTGTTGTGAATTGTTCTATTGTATGTTGTGAGCCTCCCCGAGTCTACAGAGAGGGGCGACATACAAATCAAATAAATAAATAAATAAATAAATAAATAAATAAATAAATAAATAAATAAATAAATAAATAAATAAAATGAATAAATAAAAGTTGACTCAGCCTTCCATCCTTCCAAGGTTGGTAAAATAAGGACCTAGATTGTTGGGGGAAATAGACGGACTCTGTAAACAGCTTAGAGAGGGCTATAATGCACTATGAAGCGGTCTATAAGACTAAGTGCTATTGCTCTTTCACCTTGAATCAAAGTATCAGTACAGTGGATACCAAGAGCGCTGCTCTGGACAAAATTTTCACCAGTTGGACACCCCTTTGGACAGATTTCTCTTCCATCATGATTGGTTTTAGTTTAGATAGCAAGGAGCACCAAAATGTTTTTGTTTTACTATACATATGGATACTTATTTATTTATTTATTTATTTATTTATTCATTCATTCATTCATTCATTCATTCATTCAATTTTTATGCTGCCCTTCTCCTTAGACTCAGGGCGGCTTACAACATGTTAGCAATAGCGCTTCTTAACAGAGCCAGCCTATTGCCCCCACAATTCGGGTCCTCATTTTACCCACCTCGGAAGGATGGAAGGCTGAGTCAACCTTGAGCCGGTGATGAGATTTGAACCGCTGACTTATAGATCTACAGTCAGCTTCAGTGGCCTGCAGTACAGCACTCTACCTGCTGCGCCACCCCGGCTCACCCAGGATATGTGCATGTGCAGAAGCAAAAAACCCTGGAAATTGGAGAGCAACAAAGGTAAGAGCTGCCTGCCATGCTGTCAGCCGCTGCCACGCCGCTGGCCCTTGCTCCCCCCACCGCTTGCCCTCCTGCACCCTTTGTCCTCGCTCCCCCCACTTTTGATGCTGGCCGCAGCTTCCGCTCTAGGTGTGGCAGCAAGATTCAGCTGCTGAGCATGTGCAGAAGCCGAAATCTCTTTCCGGCAGCAAAAATTGCCAGTTTCTTTGCTTCCGAGCAGGTGCGGAAGCAAAAAAATCTGTAATTTTTTACCGGAATCACTCCGGTTGCACGTACATGCCTGATCACAACCAGAGCAGGCCTATGTGCTCTGTTTTCCCTGGAGGAATGGACATTCCAGCCGTTCTGCCTGGGGCCCATGGCTGAATACAGTGATGGTGAATCTTTTTTGGTTTGTGTACCCAAAGGGGTGAGTTTGGGTATAATAGCATGCATGCACGTGCCCACACCCTTTCTCTCCCCCCATGCATGTGTATACACACACACCCGCACTGCCTCCGGTGCATGCGCACAGGCTTTTCTGAAGCCCTGGCAGGCTGTGGTGGGTTCCTACTGGTGTAGTCCGGAATGCTGCACCAGAAGGAACCCAACTGATGCAATTTTCGTCAATTTTTTCCCGGTGTCTCCATGTCAGAAGAGGCCCTCCAGCCCGCCATCATCTTAATGTCTTCCTCCAAAGCACAGTTGAGAAGCCCCTTCTCAGGAGACACCAGGAAAAAATTGCCGAAATTTGCATCAGTGGGTTCCTACTATCAAGAATTAAAAATCCTGAGATAATATCTTACTGCAGAAGGTAGGCCTCTGTTGAGAATGCTGAGTCATTCTGAGGCAGTTGAGCATGAAGCAACCTAGTAATTATGTAAATAGTATTTCACTATGCAAGAGCTCTCTGTTCTCTGTTTGCTGTTAGCTATGCTCTGTTGCTGTTCGTGAGAAGTGTGCTCTGAAGCTGCTGTATTGCTGTATTGATCTGTTGGTTTCTGTGAGTTATTGTAACTGAGATAGTCATAGTGAGATACTAGTGAGATACTAGTGTGATAGAAACATAGAAACATAGAAGTCTGATGGCAGAAAAAGACCTCATGGTCCATCTAGTCTGCCCTTATACTATTTTCTGTATTTTATCTTAGGATGGATATATGTTTATCCCAGGCATGTTTAAATTCAGTTACTGTGGATTTATCTACCATGTCTCCTGGAAGTTTGTTCCAAGGATCTACTACTCTTTCAGTAAAATAATATTTTCTCATGTTGCTTTTGATCTTTCCCCCAACTAACTTCAGATTGTGTCCCCTTGTTCTTGTGTTCACTTTCCTATTAAAAACACTTCCCTCCTGGACCTTATTTAACCCTTTAACATAGTTAAATGTTTCTATCATGTCCCCCATTTTCCTTCTGTCCTCCAGACTATACAGATTGAGTGCATGAAGTCTTTCCTGTTACGTTTTATGCTTAAGACCTTCCACCATTCTTGTAGCCCGTCTTTGGACCCGTTCAATTTTGTCAATATCTTTTTGTGGTGAGGTCTCCAGAACTGAACACAGTATTCCAATGTGGTCTCACCAGCATTCTATATAGCGGGATTATAATCTCCCTCTTCCTGCTTGTTATACCTCTAGCTATGCAGCCAAGCATCCTACTTGCTTTAGTATGTATAGTATAGATAGTATACAGTAGTAGTGTAAATTAGAAGTAAATGTATTTTTCCAAGACTTCCTACTGCTGCTGTGTTTCATTGAAGACTTCAACTCCATATCTACTGCTCTGTGGCTGGCTGGTTGTGTTGATTAGTTGGTTGGGCTGGTTTGCTCCTTGGGTTGGCTAGTTTCCGCAAATGCAGCTCTGATACTTACTGGTGTGGTACTCCAGACCACATCGGTATGAACCCACCACTGCTGGTAGGTGAAAAAAAAATGCCCAAACAGGCAAGCTGGAAGTGTGAAAATGGAAAAATCTTGCGTGCCCTCCCTTTTGGCTCCACATCTCACCTGTGGCACAGGTGCCATAGGTTTGCCATCATGGTCTAATAAATACTTCCATTCAAAAATTGAATAATTGAATCATTAAAAAAACCCCACAACCAACCTTCATTGTTGGTTTGCCATAAGGGATAGAAATTTATGGTTAACTTGTAAAGTAACACCAGATTTTAAACTCTTTATCTAATTTCCAAATGTGAGCATTAATTTCATTGAGGGGAAAACTGATCTACTAATTTCCACAAATGAGAAGAATTAATTATTTAGACAGTATGACAATGAATTACTTTCTATCATTATCTTGTATGATTTGCCTGGTGTGTTTGCTTCAATAAGCATAGCAGAAATGTAACACTTTATTTTATTTTGTTTTTCATTAATATTACTCAATCAATTAGCTTGAATAATATGGGCAAATTAATTAATATAATGTGTTGTATTGTGAAATATAATTATCCTTTCTACTGATGCATAGGATGCATGACCCTAATAACACAGATATTTCTATTTTACTAGCATTCTGGGTAATTCTGTTCACTAGATTTTATGAGATAAATGTATGTTCATTTTTTTACATATAGAAATACCAATATTTTTTCTAGTTAGGGAAAGCATGCTAACTTCATTGTATTCATTTTAATTTCATAAAAGTAAGATATTACTAGAATCTTAAAAATCAGATTATCAATTTCCATCCATTACATATTTCAGAGAACAGTGCTATGAATAAATAACAACAAATGATAGATCGTCTTTTGTAATGTTGCAGCCGTATTACTCCAGCAAATCCTGGGAATAAGATGAAAGATGTGGTGCGAGAGTTGAATTCTCCAACCAGCCATTACAGAAATGGAAAGTTTTCACGGAAGATTAATTCATTCCAGCATTAAACATGAAATTGCACTCTCAACTGATGCAGCACTATCATGAGTTCTATCTTGGTAATTGGCAATTGAAATACGTAAGTTCAGCTCAACTTTCCAGTTTATTTTCTCATTTGTTTTTTTTTTTAAAGGCAACACAGACTATGAAAAAAGAAAATCTCCTCAGCTTTCATGAAAAACTGGTAGGAAATGGAAAGAGACTTATTGCCCTAGATTGCCTATATTTGTACATGTCTCTTTGGAATCTCGTGGAGTACTATAACCTTACTTTTAATAAATGGCATTAATTAATTAATGTCCTCAGGTTCTTATTCCTTTGATTTCTGTTTCTAGACTATATTGCATGAATGGAGATCTGATAGTTAAATTTGTTTAATCCCATATTTTGTTAAATCCATTAGAGAATGTTCTGCCTGACTGGGCTCAGGCAATTCGTAACAGTCCAAGGAAAAGAAATCAAACACACACGTGCTCTTCTAATCAGCAAACTTGTATTAAACAAACAAAAAAAGGTTAACCAAAACAGTCCTTAGTGTCAGGAAATAATGATAGTGCAAGGCGTAAGTCAGCCAAATACAAAACACAGGAAAAAGCAAACAAAGACAACTTGCATGGAGCAGAAATGTTTCAGGAGTCCTTTGAATCTTTAGAGCAAACAGCAAGTCCCAGAGGTTTCACCTCCCACGTGCCTGAAAAGGCTGGGTTGAAATCCAAAGGCACGGAACAGAAACTTCAGAGCAGGAACCACAAAGTAACACAGATAAACAGCCACAGTTTGCCTTGTGCCTCTGTTCCCTTTTATACCTTTAGCCCTCATTAAGGGAACCACACCCAGCCCTCAGTATAAGAACCACACCCAGCCCAGGTGCTACTCTGATCACCTGTAATAATCCTTCAAGTGAGCCCTCCTTTGCATGGCTCTTCGGCTATGAATGTCTATGAATTGGTCTGCAGAGGAATCCAAGGAAGAGAGACTGTCTGAGGGACTGCATGCCAAATCCCCTGGGCTGTCTGCTGGGTCCTGCGTGCTGTCTGCCAACTCCTCTGAACCAGTGGCCTCATCCTCATGGCTGTCTGCCACATCTTCCTGGCTGTCAGCCAGGCTTTCGCACTCACTTTGTGCCACATCTCTCCCATCTGTGGGAGCAACGGCTGGCCCAAGCCCAAACACAACAGAGAACAGAATAGAAAATAGAATTTTTTATTGACGAAGTGTGATTGGACACACAAGGGATTTGTCTTAGTGCATATGTTCTCAGTGTACATAAAATAAAAGATACGTTCATCAAGGATCATAAGGTACAACACTTAACGGTAGTCTGGGTACAAATAGCAATCATATCATATGAGGAACCTGAAAAGTCAGGACTCCGGTAGTTTAAATCAAACTGGTTTATTCATTGCAAGAGAGATTACAAGACACTGGAACGGTAGATTTGCCGGAATGAGGGCAACAGCTAACCCGTTGCCCTTTTATACTCTTTTTAACGCGGGCTTTTCTCAACTGACACACATTTAACTTTCGCAGCTATTTTCTGAATAGCCGCGTCTTAACCAATCGCAGATTTTCTGCGAATATTTTTAAACAAACACAACACCCCTCCCTCTTTGGCTGAGACCATGATTACGTGTTAATCCACGTCACATAGTCCTGCAAGCGGATTGGTGGCTTTACAGATCTCTGGGACCTGCGCAGTTCATTTTGCTGGGAGCTGCTTGCCTGGACGGCTGGCTCCGTTGCTCCGCTAAGGCTAGTCTCTGACGGGCCTGGTTGCGATGATGCATTTTGATCTTCGCCGGCCGCCAGGGGCAACAAGCAGCCATCGCTGGAGTCTCGAGGTGGTTCTGGTAAGTCCTCTATTGGTTTGTCTACAGTAGGCAAAATGTCTGGGTTAGTCTTCATTCTTTTGCGTAGTTGGTCGACATGCCGATGCCAACTGCGCCCATCTGTTAATATTACGATGTATGTTTTTAACCCTGTTTTATCTAATACTGTTCCATCTTTCCATTTATCGTTCGAATCATAGTCTTTTGCATAAATTAAATCCCCGATGTTAAACTGTCTCTCACTTTGTACTTTTATTTCTTTTTGGTCATTCTGGTAATTTGGGTGAATTCTGTCTAATTTAGAACGGAGATTTCTGCCCATCAAAAGTTCTGCCGGGCTTTTGTTTGTGGACGCTGACGGCGTAATATGCTGAATGGTTAAAAATTCATCAATTTGTTGTTGCCAATCTCCTAATGGTGCTTTGTTTAATGCTTCCTTTGTGGTTCTAACCATTCGTTCTGCTTGCCCATTAGCTTGGGGAAAATGAGGTGGGGTGAGCACATGCTTTATGCCCTGGTCTGCAAGAAATAGTTCCATTTGACGGGCTGTTAACTGAGGCCCGTTGTCAGATACCAAAATATCTGGGATACCATGTGTGGCAAACATTTTCCTTAATGCCTTTATAGTTGCGCTAGTAGTTGTGGATGCCATGAGTTCAATTTCCAGCCACTTGGAGTATGCATCCACAACCAGTAAAAAGGATTGGCCCCTGATTGGTCCTGCAAAGTCAATATGTATTCTAGACCAGGGCCCTCTTGGTGTTGGCCACTCTGATGGTGTGACTTTTGGTGGGTTGGGTCTTGTTCTTTGGCAGGGTACACAACCACCCACCCATGACTCTATGTCCTTGTCCAACCCTGGCCACCATAAATGACTTCTGGCAATAGTTTTCATTTTGACTATTCCTGGGTGACCTATGTGCAGTAACTGCAATGCTTGCTTCTGTAAGGATTTTGGAATAACAACCCTGTCTCCCCATAATATACAATCTTTTAACACATTTAATTCAAACTGTCTATTCTTAAAAGGTTGAAATTGGTTTGGTTGTTGTTCAATTGGCCATCCCTTTAATATCCATTGTTTAATGTGTTTCAAAATTGGATCTACTTGTGTCTGATTGGCTATTTCTGTTGCTGTTAATAACGTTTGTTTACTAGTTTCAATTAATAAAATGCTTGAGGCAGGGGCTGGATCACTGACTAATTCTGTTTGGGGGCACCTGCTTAATGCATCAGCATTTCCTATCTCTTTCCCCCCCCTGTGGATTAATGTATAATTGTAAGCGGCTAAAAAAATAGTCCAACGAGTCATGCGAGGGGAAAGAAAGGCGGGAGTTTGTTTGTTTCCCGCCAAAATACCTAAAAGCGGTTTATGGTCGGTGATTAACGTAAAGGGCCGACCACAAAGGTAATAATGAAATCGTTTAACTCCAGCGACAAGGGCTAACGCCTCCTTGTCGAGCTGGGAGTAATTCCTTTCAGCTGCCGAAAGAGTTTTAGAATAATAGGCTATTGGGGCTTCTGTGCCGTCCGGAAAGTTATGGCTGAGGACGGCTCCTATGCCGAACGGTGAAGCGTCGCAGGTTAGGGACAAAGGCATAGCTACATTATATTGAACTAAGACACTATTGGATGAAAGCAAATTTTTTACTGCTGTGAAAGCGGCTTGTTCTTTTGGTCCCCACGTCCAGGCAGAGTCTTTCTTTAGGAGGTTATGAAGCGGTTCTGCCACCGTCGCTTTCTGTTTAAGAAAGACGGAATAAAAGTTAAGGAGTCCTAGGAATGCTTGTAATTCTGTCTTATCTGAGGGGGTGGGGGCATTTCTTATGGCATCAACTTTGTCATTTGTGGGGTGAATTCCAAAACGATCTATTGTAAAACCCAAAAATTCAACTTTGGGCACGGCCCAAGAACATTTGTCCGCTTTTAAATGGAGCCCTGTTTCTTTAAATTTAGTTAAAACGCGCCTGATTCTGTCCCATAACTCAGATTTGGATGTGGCTGATATTAATACGTCGTCGAAATATGGAACGACCCCGGGAATATTATTTAAAATGCGTTCCATCAGACCCTGAAAGATACCTGGGGCGGTAGAGACTCCAAACTGGAGTCGGGTGCATTTAAAGGCACCTCTATGAGTTACGATTGTCTGGGCCTCAGAGGTGTCTTGATCTACGGTAAGCTGTTGATATGCCTGGGCCAGGTCCAACTTCGCGAAGATGGACCCATTTCCTAAGGTGTGCAAGAGTTGTTGCACTACTGGGATTGGATAGGCATTATGCTGTAGTGCTTTATTAATCGTGGCTTTATAATCGGCGCAAATTCTAATAGAGCCATCCGGCTTAACGGGCGTTACAATAGGGGTTTCCCATTTGGCATGATCAGTGGGAATTAAAATGCCTTGAGCTATCAATTTGTCCAATTGTTCATCCACTTTAGGCAAGAGTGGAATGGGAATTCTGCGGGGCTTTAACCGGATAGGCGAAATATTTGGGTCCAAATTAAACGATATGGGGCTGCCTGTATATTTACCCAGAGTGCTAGAAAAAACTTCGGGAAATTCTTTCAACAAATCATTTGGATCAAAAGAGTCACATACATTGTTAACCCCTGAAATTTCAATGCCTAAAGGTTGTAACCATCTAAGTCCCAGTAATGTGTGTTTAGGACCGTCAACCACTAACAGAGGTAAAAACCCTTGAAATTTTTTAAACGCAATAGGAACATTTAAACATCCTAATACTGGAATTGCATGGCCCTGAAAATCACTCAAACCCGGTTCCCAAGGTTGCAAGTCAGTTTGTTTTACACGAGGTAAATATAATCTAAGTTTTTCCCAAGGCATTATGGAATGTCTGGAACCGGTGTCTAATTCCATTTGGCAGGGGTGACCGTTGAGGAAAAGAGAAACAAATAGCTTGTTTTCCGCAGCGGGGAAATTGCAGTTTACGGAGGAAGGGGAGTTACCTCGTTGGGTAGAAGAGGGCGAGTTGTCAGCCGGGCGGGAAACGTTGCGTGAAAACGGTGGTCGTCGATTCCTCGGTGAAAAATAGGGTCGTTGGTTTTGCTGAGTTGCTGGAGTTGGGTTGGCGGCGCGGCAGACTTCAGCGATGTGGCCGCGGCGCTGGCAACGGCGGCAATAGGCGTCCTTGAAATGGCAGCGAAAACGAGGGTGATTTCCGTTGCAGCCGGCACATTTGTCTGCACGGGAGGCTTCTTTGGCGTCATGGTCGGAGGCTCTTCGGATTTGGAGACAGGTGTCGTCTGGAGTAGCGGATTCCGAGTGTTTTTCATCAGGAGAGCAGGCGTGCCAATGTGATTCATCAGGAATGTGATGAACGGTTGAGGTTGCGCGTTTAATTTCGGCAACAGATGTTTCAGATACCTCGGAGGCTTTTGCTGCCTTAAGAATGTCTTGGAGAGAGGCATCCTCATCAACTAAATATTTCTTCTGGAGCGTGATATTGGTTAGACCGAAAATAAGGCGGTCAATCAATTGTTCCTCTGGATCCTTGTATTTGCACTTCGGAAGGAGTGCGCGTAGCCGAGTTATAAAATCGTTGGTGGATTCTCCGTCCGCTTGCCTCATCTGAGCGAATTGATGGCGGTATACGCAGACAGGAGTCGTCGGCTGGTAATGAGCGGCGAGTTTTGCTTGTAGAGTTGACCATGCGACGGTTTCCAGGGTGTCTGGGTCAACGAGTGTGGAGGCTAGGCTGTAGACTTCTGTGCCGCAATAAGCGAGGAATATAGCTTTCTTCCTCTCGTCATCGGCGTCATGTAGATTGCTCGCTTTCAGGAAAAATGTGAATTTGGACATATACGAGGTCCAAGCTTCCGTCTCGGAGTTGAATACAGGAGGCGGTGGAGCCATGGCCGAGTTCATGGCTGCGTTAGCGGGAGTTCGACCTCCTCGTCGCCACTGAAAAGTCAGGACTCCGGTAGTTTAAATCAAACTGGTTTATTCATTGCAAGAGAGATTACAAGACACTGGAACGGTAGATTTGCCGGAATGAGGGCAACGGCTAACCCGTTGCCCTTTTATACTCTTTTTAACGCGGGCTTTTCTCAACTGACACACATTTAACTTTCGCGGCTATTTTCTGAATAGCCGCGTCTTAACCAATCGCAGATTTTCTGCGAATATTTTTAAACAAACACAACAGAACCAGTCAATGAAAATCATAAGGATGCAAGCAACAAAGTTACAGTCATTACAGTCATTTGTAGAAGGACACCGATGAAGGGAATGATGAGAAGATTAATAGTAGTGCAGATTTAAATAGTTTGACAATTCAATTCTATTCAATTCAATTTATTGGATTTATAAGCCGCCTATCTCCAGAATGGACTCTGTGTTGAGGGAATTATTTGTTTAGCAGAGTGATGGTGTTTGGGGAAAAAATTGTTCTTGTGTCTATTTGTTCTGGGGTGCAGTGCTCTATAGCGTCATTTTGAGGGTAGGAGTTGAAACAGTTTGTGTCCAGGATGTGAGGGGTCTGTAAATATTTTCACAGCCCTCTTTTTGATTCATGCAGTATTCCGGTCCTCAATGGAAAGCAGGTTGGTAGCAGTGGGGAAGATAGGTGGGTGGATGGAAATTGAAGTACACACTGCAGCTACCCTGTTTTCTCCAAAACAAAGCATCCCCCGATAATAAGCCCAATCGGGCTTTTGAGTGCATGGTGATAAGGCCAAACACTGATTTCAGGGTTCAAAAAAATACAGCGGTACCTCTACTTAAGAACTTAATTCGTTCCGTGACCAGGTTCTTAAGTAGAAAAGTTTGTAAGTAGAAGCAATGTAAAAGCAAATAATGTGTGCAAACCCATTAGGAAAGAAATAAAAGCTCAGAATTTGGGTGGGAGGAGGAGGAGGAAGAGGAGGAGGACAGTCGCTGCCGAAGGAAGAAGGTGAGGTGAAGAGAATTTTAAAAAATCCAAAATGTTAAGGCTTAAAAAAAAAAAGAGGGACTCTGAGGTGGCGAGGAGGAGCACGCCCATATAACCAGTGCAAGGCTGCCTCCCATACACTGTGCCAGAGAGAGAATCCCAGGGGGAATGGCAGAAAACTGGCCAGGCCTTTATGCCGCTCTCAAATTTCCTGGGAAATTTTTCTGGGCTCGGATTTGTAAGTAAAAAATGGTTCTTAAGAAGAGGCAAAAAAAATATTGAACACCCGGTTCTTATCTAGAAAGGTTCTTAAGTAGAGGTGTTCTTAGGTAGAGGTACCACTTTATAAGACAGGGTCTTATATTCAGGGAAACATGGTATAAATATGGGTTAGTTGCCAAGTGCCCAAATTTTGATCATGGGATTGTGGGAGTGCTACTACAATGGCTGTAACTTTAAGTATTAGTCATAATTACCATTTGTTTAGTCATAACTAAACTGAATTAATGATAATTAATTCTGTATTTTTGCTTGTTAAATTTCCTATAGTCATGATGCCGTAATTAAATAGCCACCCTCCCATCTACTCCCTTGTTGGAAGGGAGGGTTTGTGCCAGGAGGTGTTTTCACATGAAATTGGGGCTACTACTACAACAGAAGGAAGTTCTGGGGACCGTTCACCCTGAAGACGTTCTGTTGGCTTGAATTGCAAAACAGCAGTTCTGAAACAAGGCTGGAAAATGTGGGTGCAAGGTGAATTTGCAATGAGCTGAGAATGGCAGGAAACCAGTGGATCCATTCCAAGAAAAATGTGTGAATCTGTTCTCTTGGACAAACTCCAATTGTCTTTCCTTTATCTCATATATCATATATATTTTCTTCCTTTCATATATCTTCTCCTCTATTTTTATATATTTTCTTTATATATATTACTTCATGTCTATTCTCTTTTATATGTATTGTGTATTGGACAAATAAACAAACAAACAAACAAACAAACAAACAAACAAACAAACTCATTGCTGCTGTGTGCAGATTGAAATAGGGGGGAATAATCATCTTCATATGTTCCTGAAAATATATTACAGAGATTACAGAGGACATTGCAAAAGACTTGTAATCGTAGCTGCCTTCTGTTCGTGAGAGCTGCGAATTAGAGGAAAGGAAGTTGCCATTGGATCAAATTCTCTTCCCTCGACAGTGTCTCCTCTGCAAATATTTATTTCTTTTTCTTCCAGATTCCCTGTAGGCTTTATTCTTTCTGTGGTCCCAGTGACCAAGCTAAATTGGATTAATTCATTATATAACATCAGGATTCCTCTCAGGGAATGGTGGCCATTTGAACATGACTGCAATTGGACAACCATCTAGCTGCAGCCTCCGTCTTGTGAAGCAAGACATTACTTTTTTTCTTGCTTCCAAGCTCCAGCTGGGGCATCATCATCATCATCATCATCACAACAACAACAACACAACAACAACAACAACAGGATAACAACAACAATAACAACAATGAATTGGAAGGGACCTTGGAGGTCTTCTAGTCCAGTGTTTCCCAACCTTGGCCACTTGAAGATATTTGGACTTCAACTCCCAGAATTCCCCAACCAGCGA
The DNA here is from genome assembly GCF_031021105.1 of Erythrolamprus reginae. Lineage (NCBI taxonomy): Eukaryota > Metazoa > Chordata > Lepidosauria > Squamata > Dipsadidae > Erythrolamprus > Erythrolamprus reginae. The sequence goes on from NC_091950.1 coordinate 70,104,908, forward strand.
ATGCTGGCTGGGGAATTCTGGGAGTTGAAGTCCAGATATCTTCAAGTGGCCAAGGTTGGGAAACACTGTTCTAGTCCAACCCCCTGCTTAGGCAGGAAACTCTACACCACTTCAAACAAATGGTTATCCAACATCTGCTTAAAAACTTCTAGTGTTGGAGCATTCACAACTTCTGGAGGCAAGCTGTTCCACTGATTAATTGTTCTAACTGTCAGGAAATTTTTCCTTAGTTCTAAGTTGCTTCTCTCCAGAGGTGAGCTGCTGCTGGGATGCCTAATTGCACACAACTCCATGGCTCTGAAATGCAAGTATAGGATCGAGCGCAATTATGCTTCCTGTACCTGTGCAGGTAGCAAAATTGTGCACGAGGATGAGCGTTTAGGTGTTAGGTGAGGGTTTTTTATTCCCAGCATAGGCATACCCATGTGTGATTTTGTTACCTGCACAGGTGCAGGAAGCATAAATGTGCACGATCCCTCACTCGCGTTCCAGAACCACGGAGCTGCGCACAATTAGCCCATCTCTGCTTCTCTCCTTGTTTAGTTTCGACCCATTGCTTCTTGTTCTACACTCAGGTGCTTTGGAGAATATTTTGACTCCCTCTTCTTTGTGGCAATCCCTGAGATATTGGAACACTGCTATCATGTCTCCCCTGGTCCTTCTTTTCTTTATTTCATCTAGAGTTAAATTAGTGTGCCGTGAATTATTTTTGTTTTGCCACAATCCATCATGTTTCACTGACAAAGTAGTTACTAATACAGCCAGAGGCGACATCTGCGATTCTCCTACTGCCATTATTATGGCAGAATAGCACTTGACGATCAGGGGAGCACGCCCATATATTGTTTTGGCTTGCCCAAACACTAGTAGATAATATTTTAATGTAGCAGTCTGGCTAGGCCCTTACAGGTGGCGAAAGGCAATGGAAACTGCTATACATCACAATCTTCAGAATCATGGATACACCTAAGTCCCATTGGATTTCTTTGATGGCTTCACCATTTATTTTAAAAAAATTACAGCTGCTATGGATGGTGCCAGCATGAAAACATTGGGCATAGAAAATTTTATGAAATTATGTTGATATTAACTGGAAAATGAATCATTATATTTAGCATGTTCAGCTAAAATGCTAAAAATAAGACAACAAACATGTATGTGATTTAGGCTTTGTCATTATCAAGTATTTAGCAGATAATTTGCCAACAAATATGGTATCTGCATACTGTATGTGTATCTGTAAGAAGAAAACCAACTGCTGTTTTTATATCAACATTTAGAAGCGAATAGTTTTTAAATCCACTAAAAATATAGTTGTTAATTAAATTGCTGTCTCGAAACATGGAACAATTGCTGCAACAAAGGAAATTATAACTATTGGAGAGGAAGACTATTAAGGTTTCAAAGGGGGTGACATTTTTCCATTCGCAGCAATCAAGTCATAAAATGCTTCGCCTTACACATTTCATCTTCCTCTGATGAATTGCAGCAGGATCCATCACTGTCAATCACAAAACTATGTGTGCATTGAGGTGAAGCTGTTCCATAGGAGAACGTGTATTTGGATGTTCTGCGCCTGCCTTGCTCAGTCTGGCACTCTCTCGGTCTGATGGAGTTGCAGTTCAAAGCATGAGTTTAAGCACTAATACCTATTGACTTTTTGACAGCCTGTTCAAGTTGTGAATACTGAATAGGCCCAGGCAGCTCATGAAAGTAGGAATTAAGCAGACACCGAAATTACCTTTGCTTTAATAGCAATTAAGTTTCTTTAATTGTTCCTTAAAATAAGGTTCCTTTCCTAATTCTGAAAGTTTGGTAGTTCCATATTCCATCATATGTATTCTTCTGCAGGAGAAGAAGTGACCTTGCACGCCCAATTGTTAAAAGTTCTATAGAAGCACAAGCAAACTACAAGTCACCTTGGTATTTCTTTGCCTTTTCGATTGTCCATCTGATATCAACAATGGTTGCCCCTGGTTATCTATGGTGATTCTTCGTCATCCAGGTCATGGTGGTCCCAAAGGTGCTTTTTTCGCAGGCAACTCTTGATTTTCTTTGAAGACCTTTCACTTCTCATCCAAGAAGCTTCTTCAGCTCTGTTCCACAACATCCAGTCAGAACTGAAGAAGCTTTTTTGGTGAGAAGTGAAATGTCTTCAAAGTAAAAGAAAAAAGCCCAGTTGCCTCTTAAAAAGTACCTTTGGGACCATAGGTGCCCCTGCTTCCCCCTCATCCTGGTGGATAGCATGTTGAGGGAACTTTAGCATTAAAAGAGGGCTATGAAAATATTTACTGACCCCTCGCATCCTGGACATAAACTGTTTCAACTCCTACCCTCAAAACGTCACTATTTACTCAACTATTTACTAAGTCTGCATTAATGTTACTACTAGTTTTTTCTCATCATTGCTATCACCCATTTCCTTCCACTAATGACTGTATGACTGTAAGTTGTTGCTTGTATCGTTAAGATTTTTATTAATATTGTTTCCTCATTGCTTATTTGACCCCTATGATCATTAAGTGTTGTACCTCATGATTCTGGACAAATTTTATGTACACTGAGAGCATATGCACCAAGACAAATTCCTTGTGTGTTCAATCACACTTGGCCAATAAAGAATTGTATTCTATCTATTCTATTCTATTAACTGTTTGTTCTGTTTTAGTCTGTTCAGAAGTATAAATTAAATTCAAATTCTGAAGGTAGATACTTTTCTGGTCTTGTTTTTTCTACTAATCTTTTAAAGAAGCATTGTCTTGTGGTAGAAATGTGTATCCTTTTAATAAAGAAATGCATTATAGTTGATTTTAGTAGGGCTAAGTTAATATAATTTTTCAGTAAGTTTTCAATGAGAAAAGGTCGCTATGACCTTGAATCTCATTCTGTCATCAGTTTTCTCAAACCAATTACGTACAGTAAATCTGATAGCTATGAAACCATAAAGTTAAGTGTTCCATGCAGCTAAGCTAGATAAATGTAGAGACATATGAGTGTATGAAAGAAGCCCAGCAACAATTTATCTGGAAGTTAACATACATTTTTTGTTGCTTCTCAAAATTAATAATATATGATTTAATTGCTTTTGAGGCACAAGGATATGAATGAGTTTTTTAAGGAGTTATAGGCCCTTTAATATCAAACAGAATGTTGGCACTGTTTTAACACTTTTTTATTGTAGGATAAACTTCCTTAATATTATTTTTCAACATAGTTAGTTTGAAAGAAATTATAACAAAGTTTTGGGTTACCCAGAGCCTCTTGCCTCGTTGCATAAAACTGTAGTGGCAGGAAGTATGTTTATACATTTATTTATAAAATATGTAAATGCATATCCTGCCAAGGAGGCTTTCAATTATTTTTTTAAAAAAATCAGAAAATAAACATAACAATAACATTAATGTATGAAGTCTTTCGTACAATCCGAGCTTGGTGGTTTTCCTGCAGATGTTTCACTCTCTAATAAAGTGACCAGATTTTAATATTGGGAAAGAGGGACACCCTTGAGAGGGGGGGGGCGGCTAAAAAAATAGTGTGCCTCCTCTCCATGTCCTTCTGTCCTATTATTCTTTTTATCACCTCTTTATACTTTGTTAGGTTAATACAAACTTTAATTCTATACTTGTATGACAAATATAAAAATACAGTGATACCTCGTATTATGAACTTAATTGGTTCTGGGATGAGGTTTGTAAGGTGAAAAGTTTGTAAGACGAAATAATGTTTCCCATAGGAATCAATGGAAAAGCGATTAATGCATGCAAGCCCAAAACTCACCCCTTTTGCCAGCCGAAGCGCCCGTTTTTGCGCTGCTGGGATTTCCCTGAGGCTCCCCTCCATGGGAAACCCCCCCTCTGGACTTCCGTGTTTTTGTGATGCTGCGATTTCGCTGAAGCTCTCCTTGCTGAGAAACCCCACCTCCGGACTTCCGTTGCTAGCGGAGCGCCCATTTTTGCACTGCTGGGATTCCCCTGCACCATCTCAAAAACATGGAAGTCCAGAGGTGGGGTTTCCCATAGAGGGGATCCTCAGGGGAATCCCAGCAGCGCAAAAATGGGTGCTTGGCTGGCAACAGAAGTCTGGAGGCGGGGCATCCCAGTGGCGGCAGCTTGGGTTTGTAAGGTGAAAATAGTTTGGAAGAAGAGGCAAAAAAATCTTAAACCCCGAGTTTGTATCTGGAAAGGTTTGTATGACGAGGGGTTTGTAAGACGAGGTATCACTGTATATAAATATATAAATAAATAAAATAAATTTGTCTGAGCGACAGCTGTCTAGGAATTCTCTGGCATTTTGGGATTTGATTTGATGCTTAGTTTCCAGTTGAAACTATTGTTAAGTCTGTCCACGCATTGTGAAATTAAGGACTTTTCATCATGTCTTTTGACTGCTAGTTGGTGTTCATGGTGTTAGTCCTACATAGTGTTAAAGTCATTACGCTCTATATAATATATTAATTTAATTCCTATCGAAGGACCTAAGAATTATTAAGGTATTATCTAACAATACAGACAGTTGCAAGCTGGGTGTTTTTTTGTTAGGGCATTCAATATTTCCAGATAACTCAGCCTTTGGATATTGCTCACAATTGGTATAACAATGGATTTTTTAAAATTTAAAATAGCGTTCAACTTTGATCTGCATATTGAGTCAGGTTTTGGTTGTCCTCTTTGTTTCATCAGTTACAAAACATTTGGATCTTTATTGAGGAAATAACATAAACTTCTAGAAGATTCAAGTAATCTTTAGATTATATGTTTTCCTCATGGTGATTCTGATGGAGAATGTTCAAAACAAGTCTTCTGCCTCAAAATATAATCTTCAGCCCATGATTTTATTTATTAATTAAACCCTACATGGCATCGGACCACATTACTTGCAGAACCGCCTTCTGCTGTATGAATCTCAGCGACCGATTAGGTTTCACAGAGTTGGCCTTCTCCAGGTCCCATCGGCCAGACAATGCTGTTTGGTGGGGCCAAGGGAAGAGCCTTCTCTGTGAGAGCTCCGCCCCCTGGAATCAGCTCCCTCCAGAGATTTGCACTGTCCCCACCCTCCTCGCCTTCCGTAAGAGTTGTAAGACTCATTTACATGTATGTCATCAGGCTTGGGGCAATTAGCTCTCAGGCTACTTGGCTGATGAATGTTATGTAAGGCTGAGGTCTGAATGTGTATGATTGATTTTTAAAATATTAGGGATTTTAGGTTAGTTATTTAGTTAAATAATTGGTTTTGCCATTGTATTTTATTGTTGTAAGCCACCCCGAGTTCTGCCATAATTTTATTTATATGCCACCCAGCTCTGCAAGGACTCTAATAGTTACCTAATATGTTTTTAAAAACTTCTTGGCTATTCTGATGTAAATTATATATTATAGCTGTTAGCATTTGCACAGCTGCTTTGTTCAATAAAATTTGCATAAATATTAGCTGATATTATTGACATGATTTCACATATACTATTATTTCTAATAAAGATGCAATGTTAAGGTAAGCATTTTAGGGAAGAATGGAGGATGAGTAGGAAGGTTAGAGAAATGGGAACGAGTCCAAAGACGGGCTACAAAAATGGTGGAAGGTCTTAAGCATAAAACGTATCAGGAAAGGCTTAATGAACTCAATCTGTATAGTCTGGAGGACAGAAGGGAAAGCGGGGACATGATTGAAACAGTTAAATATGTTAAAGGGTTAAATAAGGTTCAGGAGGGAAGTGTTTTTAATAGGAAAGTGAACACAAGAACAAGGGGGCAAAATCTGAGGTCAGTTGGGGGAAGATCAGAGGCAATGTGAGAAAATATTATTTTACTGAAAGAGTAGTAGATGCTTGGAACAAACTTCCAGCAGACATGGTGGTAAATCCACAGTAATTGAATTTAAACATGCCTGGGATAAACATATCCACCCTAAGATAAAATACAGGAAATAGTACAGTATAAGGGCAGACTAGATGGACCATGAGGTCTTTTTCTGCTGTCAATCTTCTGGGGTCAACTAGAAGGCAGAAAACCTGAACTGAACAGAAGGTCCTAGAGACTTTCAGAACAAAGATGGCAGGAACATTGAGCTGTCAAGAAAAATGGCTTGTTATCTGGAAGCTAAATCATTTGCTGAGAGAGTTACAGCAGTCTTGTGATATAGGCAGCAGTTGGATCAGTCCCAAGGACAGTGTAATACAGAAGAATGCAGGCAGATTTTTAATGGACCTCAGAGAATGACTGCACTGTACTGTTTTGCTAGCTGGAAGCAGCTGATATGCTACTGAGCTCACATCAAGACAAAGACAGAGAGGAAGAACAAGTGAATGATCCTTTCAGTCACTGGGAATCCCAAGTTAGCCATGAGTTAGACTTCCAAAGGAGGAGGCAAGATTTTTCTGGGCTTGGTTGCTGATGACTTCCCTAAGGATTTTCTCTGCAGCTGTGTTTATACTTTTCCCTTTGCAGAAAATATTTGAATATTTGAAGTTGTGTTGAATCTTGCGCATGGGCATAATTAGTAATTGGAACTTTACATGTGGTCCTGGTTTTTTTTACAACTGAGAGCAAGAGCACTTAGATTTATATACCACTTTACAGTGCTTTATAGCCCCTTTAAAGAGGCTTATAGAGTCAGCATATTGCTCCCAGCAATCTGGATCCTCATTTTACCCACCTTGGAAGGATGAAAAGCTGAATCAACCTTGAGCCTGGTGAGATTCGAACTGCCAAATTGCAGGCAGCAGAAGTAGCCTGCAGTATTGCATTCTAACCACTGCGCCATCGTGGCTCATAGAAAGAGTCACAATTCAAGGTGTTGATTATGACCTATAAAACCCTTCATGGCACCGGACCAAATTCTCTCCGGGACCGCCTTCTGCCGCACGAATCCCAGCGACCAGTTAGGTCCCACAAAGTGGGCCTTCTCCGGGTCCCGTCAACTAAACAATGTCGTTTGGAAGGACCCAGGGGAAGAGCCTTCTCTGTGGTGGCCCCAGCCCCCTGGAACCAACTCCCCCCAGAGATCAGAATAGCCCCCACCCTCCTCGCCTTTTGTAAGCTCCTTAAAACCCACCTCTGCTGTCAGGCATGGGGGAACTGAGATATTCTTTCCCCCTAGGCCTCTACAATTTATGCATGGTATGTTTGTATGTATGCTTGGTTTTATAATAAGGGTTTTTTAGTTGTTTTAGTATTGGATTGTTACATGCTGTTTTTATCACTGTTGTTAGCCACCCTGAGTGCACGGAGAGGAGCGACATACAAATCCAATAAATAAAATAAAATAAACATGAAGAAAGAAAAAGGAAGTTGCATATTTTAGTCCTCAAATTACAACCATTATAACAGTATGTACCAGAAAATTTGGTATTAAGTAATGCAGTCATTAACTGAAGCATCACCCGATTGCATCTGATTTTACTAACATTTTTGCCATGTTCATTAAGTGACATATCACATAACCATGACTTGTGACCTTCTTGCCAGTTTCCTCATTGATTTTGCTTGTCAGAATCTAACTGGGAATGTCACAAATGTGATTACATAACTGCATGATGCTGCACCTGTTGTAATGTATGATGGTTGCCAAGCACCTAAATCACAATTACATGACTGTGGGGATGCTGTGACTGTGTCATAAGAGCGAGGACACTTTTCTCAACATGTTATAACTTTGAACGATGACTAAATGGTTGTAAGTTGAAGCCTACCTGTGGTCAAAAAGAGTTGATGTATAGCAAGTTCTTTAATATCTGTATCTAATGATCCTGCACTGCAGAACTGATCGCTCATGTCTATACACTGTACTAAAATCAGCTAAAGTGAATGATGCCTTTAATTTTATGTAATAACTTCATTAAGCACTTGATGAAAAAAGTATCATGCTCCCAGCAGAGTTTATTCTGTGTGTGATTGGATGTAGCATCTTTCTTTCTTTCTTTCTTCTTCCCTTCTTCTTTCTTTATTTCCTTCCTTCCTTCTTTCTTTCTTTCTCTCTCCTCCTTTTTTCTTCCCTCCCTCCCTCCTTCCTTCTTTCTTTTTCTTTCTTTCTTTCTCTCTCCTCCTTCTTTTCCCCTTCCCTCCCTCCCTCCTTCCTTCCTTCCTTCTTTCTTTCTCTCTCCTCTTTTTCTTCCCTCCCTCCCTCCTTCTTTCCTTCCTTCCTTCTTTCTTTCTCTCCTCCTTTTTTCTTCCTTCCCTCCCTCCTTCCTTCCTTCTTTCTTTTTCTTTCTTTCTTTCTCTCTCCTCCTTCTTTTCCCCTTCCCTCCCTCCCTCCCTCCTTCCTTCCTTCCTTCTTTCTTTCTCTCTCCTCTTTTTCTTCCCTCCCTCCCTCCTTCTTTCCTTCCTTCCTTCTTTCTTTCTCTCCTCCTTTTTTCTTCCTTCCCTCCCTCCCTCCTTCCTTCTTTCTTTCTCTCTCCTCCTTTTTTCTTCCCTCCCTCCCTCCCTCCTTCCTTCCTTCTTTCTTTTTCTTTCTTTCTCTCTCCTCCTTCTTTTCCCCTTCCCTCCCTCCCTCCCTCCTTCCTTCCTTCTTTCTTTCTCTCTCCTCTTTTTCTTCCCTCCCTCCCTCCTTCTTTCCTTCCTTCCTTCTTTCTTTCTCTCCTCCTTTTTTCTTCCTTCCCTCCCTCCCTCCTTCCTTCTTTCTCTCTCCTCCTTTTTTCTTCCCTCCCTCCCTCCTTCCTTCCTTCTTTCTTTCTTTCTTTCTTTCTTTCTTTCTCTCTCCTCCTTTTTCTTCTTTCCCTCCCTCCTTCCCTCCCTCCTTCCTTCCTTCTTTCTTTTTTTCTTTCTCTCTCCTCCTTTTTCTTCCCTCCTTCTTTCCTTCCTTCCTTCTTTCTTTCTCTCCTCCTTTTTTCTTCCTTCCTTCCCTCCTTCCCTCCCTCCCTCCCTCCTTCCTTCCTTCCTTCCCATCCACCTATCCTTCTATTTATTTCTTATACATTTCTAAGAATAAAGGGTCTGTCTCTCCATAACTGTGCACTGCAGAACATTTTCAATGTGCTCCCAAAAGCTTTGTACTTTCTTGGTTAATAAAATTCATTCAATTTCCTTTCTATGTCAAGTTTTAAGGTTAAAAGAAATAAAGTGTACAACCTTCCCCATTGATCCAGCTGGTTGTATCGAACTCTGAATAATAAATTGTACCAGAGACAGGGGTAATCAGAAGATATATTGGGTGAATATCCTTCCTCGGCCATGAACCTGTTTGTGGCCAGAAAAAAAGGAAAAGAAAAGCGTTTACTGCCTTCTCTGTGTAGTATATTGGCAATATTGTTTATTTCTGAAATGTGCTAAGAACAAATCAGCCTTCCTCAGTTGCATAGTCTCCAAACAGGTTAGTGCTGCAGTTCCTAGAATTTTCTGGCTGAAAATTTCAGGCTGAAAAATTAAAAGTCAGTTTTTTAAGAGGAGACTGGACAGCCAGTTGTCTGGAATGATATATAGGGTCTCTTGCTGGAGCAGGGGATTAGACTGGAAGGCCTCCAAGATCCCTTCCAACTTTGTTATTCTGTGTCCTGTGATGATAGTTCTAAATCATCATCTCTAGAAATTTGTTCTACTGTACGTAGCAAAAAATTTATACATGGTGCTATACTTTGGGGAATTTACCTGCCTCGAAGTTCTGTTTGCTATGGGTGTTGTGATTAGCTCTGGCCCAGCTCCTGCCCCAAGGACTGTGGATGTTGGGGAGACATCCACATGCTGCAGGCCTGTTTTGCCCCCGGTGGAATCTGATGATGAAGGCTCCTCTGACCAAGAAGACAGGAGTGACAGGGAGGAGGAGAGTGTGGCAGACAGCTCAGAAGGAGATCAATTATCTAGCTCCTCCTTGGATTCAGAACAAGAGTTAATGATACAGCCACGCATGCGGAGAGCGATGCATAGGCAACAACAACTGAAAGATTATTATCAAAGAAAATGAGGCCACCAGTGGTTGGGTGGGGCTGTGGTAATTAGTGAGGCTGCTATAAAGAGCAGCCTGTGGGTTTGGCCATTGTGGAGGATTATCTGATCGTTGTGTTTCGTGACTGCTTTACTGACTTTGACCTTTGTGTGCTGATTTTCCCCCGCTTTGAAACTAAACCAGAGCAAAGTGTGTTTCACTTTGTGAAAAAAGAAGGACTGTGAATTGCCTCACAGCTGCAAGCTAAGTGTCACAGAACTGATAAGGGACTTGTACAAATTACCAGTTTGTTTGGAGACAAGTGCTCTTTGCTATCCCAAAAGAGGGCTTAGTGTGAATTTTCATTATAAAGAAAACTGTTTTGAATTTTCAAACGTGTGTGTGTCTGAAATTGTATCTGTGCATTTTTGGGAGGATTCTACCAGGGAGCTCAACAGAACAATGGGTGTATTACTTGGAACCTTGACAGCCCTTATGATTCATTGGCTAACACCAGGACATAATTTTTGTGGCTGGGAACTACACTTTTAGCAGTTGAAGGGCTATGACATTGACATGGTAACATCATTGAAGATGTGGACCAGAATGTTTTGTCCAGGGGTGTGATAGGCATTACTTTAATTTCACTATCACTGCTACCATTGTGGCTTTTTTGACTACTTCCTGTGGACATTCCTGGTTTTTTCTAGTTTGTTTTCCTGGTTAGGTATTGGTGAAAATGAAAATAAAAACAGTATAAGATGAAAGCATGGTTAATTACAAAAGACAAGAGCTCCTTCTAGTAGCCAAATCAAAATTGTAAAATATCTTGCTTCACAAAATAGTGATGAATGATCTACATTTTGGCTACAATTTACCCGGTGATTTTAAAAAAAAGTTATGCTCAGTATAAGGGATTTGTCTTGTCTGTAGATTTTGCTGCTGTTGAATAAATGTACACTGCTCAAAAAAAATAAAGGGAGCACTTAAACAACACAATATAACTCAAGTAAATCAAACTTCAGTGAAGTCAAACTGTCCAAACTGATTGACAATCAATTTCACATGCTGTTGTGCACATTCAACTATGTACAGAACAAAGTATTCAATGATAATATTTCATTCATTCATTCAAATCTAGGATGTGTTCTTTGAGTGTTCCCTTTATTTTTTTGAGCAGTATATTTATTGCATTTTAAAATGTTGTTAGCTAGCATGGAAGAAGGGAGAAAGAAGGCCATTATTAGTGGCTTTAATCCAAATAACAGAATAACCGAACAGGGTGGGAACTTAGAGCTCTCCTAGCCCAACCGCCTGCTCAAGCAGGAGATCCTATACCCGTCACGGTGAATCTATGACATGCATGCCCAAAGTGGCACATGGATCCAAGTCACTTGGCATGTGCAGCATCGGCCGTTCCTCTTTTAGATTTCTGATGCACACGTGCACGTGACAATCAGCTGGACTCTGTGTGTCTGGCAGTGCTGGAAACTGGAAGGGTTGGTCTTCTGTTTCCCAGCATGAGTATGCATGCTGGCCAATTGATCATTGCACGTCCCCCTGTAACCAGAATAATAATAATAATTTATCATTAGATTTGTATGCCACCCCTCTCCCAAGATTCGAGTCTAGCTAGGCAATGCGCTTGTGTGCACCTGAAACCAGAAGTTTATTTTCTAGTGTGCGTGTGCCTCCTGGGAAGCTCTTCTTCTTCTTGATGAGTGGACATGTTCCAACACTGAGTGTCAAAAAGGTTCACAATCACTACCCTATACTGTTCCAGACCAGTGGTTGTCCAGTCTCTTCTTAAAAGAGACTCCCAGCAACCGATTAGGTCCCACAGAATTGGCCTTCTCCAGGTCCCGTCAGCCAGACAATGTCGCTTGACGAGGCCTAGGGGAAGAGCCTTCTCTGTGGGGGCCCCCAGCCCTCTGGAATCAGCTCCCCCTAGAGATTCACATGGCCCCCACCCTCCTCACCTTCTGTAAGAGTCTTAAGACTCAGCTATGTTGCCAGGCTTGGGACAATTAGGTCTCAGCCCCCTGGCCAACGAAATATGTAGTATGAACTGGTATGATTGTTTTTAAATATTGGATTTTTAGATTGTAATTTTAAATTTAATTAGATTTTCTGTTGTTATATTATATGCCGTGAGCTGCCCCAAGTCCTCGGAGAAGGGCAGCATACAAATCTAATAAATAAATAAAAGACTCCAGTTAAGGAGAACCCATAAACAAGCCATTCCACTGATTAATTGTTATCACTGTTATTTCCATCCATTGTTTCTTGTCTTGCCTTCTGATGCTGTGGAAAATAGCTCATCACCCACTTCTTTGTGGCAGCCTCTCAATTATTGGAACAGGGCTATCATGTCACTCCAGTCCTACTTTTACAAAACATCACCCCTAGTCCTACATATGTCACGAAAGCACATAAACATGATAGCATGGGAGGGAGAAAGAATATCTCTTTTTTGTAGGCATGTTTAGGATTCAGCCCAGATATCCTATGCCTTCGTAGCAGATTTTAAGAACCGTTGGAAAACTAGAGGATGGAAGACATGTGTTTGCTAATATATCACTGAATTTCACTAATGAAGGTTATTCAATTCTAGACACGCTCATTATTTTTGATTTGCTATTGGAACTTGTTTCCAAATCAATTTGTGTGGCATGGCATAAACTATTTAATATTAGATATGTTATGTATTTTCTTTATTTAGTTATGCTACTCATGCATAAACCTAACAAAAAGAGAAGTTTACAACATCAGCTTGCAAACAGTTTACTCAACTTTAAAGATTAATTCCAGGGAGTGCAAGATATGCAGTCTTTGCTCTGCAGGAATTAATACAATAAGTGAAGTCATTTTTCCCCCTCACATTAGCTTCTATAGCTTTTTTTTTCCTTTAGGAAAGGGCACAAAAGACCATTCTTCTGCCATTTCCTTTGCCTGGACTTTATGTTTCAGAATGGAGAGGAAGCAAAACTTCTGAATTATGAAACTTGCTAGGAAACTGACCCAAAAGGAAACACAGTTCAGAACAATGATACATTATCTTGACTGAAAGGTTTGTCTCCAAAACTGACATCCCATCACAAGTGTCACATTTTAGGGAATATAGGATCTGACAGATTATTTTAAGCATCGAAGCATATTCCATTCAGATGAAACCTCTGTTTGAAGAAAGGAAAGAAAATGGGACCGTGATTTTTTTGTCAAAAACCATAAACCATTGAAGCTCCTTGAGAAAGCAGGCACTAAATAAATGGCAGAATTTAAGATTTGACAATAGAAAGGTATAGAGTTATATCAGTTCAAAGGTTACTTTCTTCACATTTTGATATTCTCTATGGATGGTTTTTCATGGTTGACAAACCCCATCTGGTTTGTCTTCACAACTGAGGATTGATGTTACTGGTTGTTGTGGTTCAGCCTGAGGCTGCTCAGGGACCAGCTGTGTCTCTGCTGGCTCCATGCCCGGAGGAGGATGACAGCGAAGAGGAGGGGGCTGAGCAGTTGGATGGGGGTGGGGACAGCCAGGAACGGGATGAGGATGAACAGCATGAGAGCCCCCGGGGGGGGGACTCTCCCCAGCCAGCAGCTTGGAATCATTAGGGGATGACGCACAAGCTGTCATTGACATGCGACAGAGACGTTCAGAGCAAAGAAAGGAGCAGTTAAAGAAATATTATCACCATTGAATTAGAAACAGCTGGGTTTGGGTGTAGTCCTCATTAGCAGGGTTTAAAAGGCAGGCAAGCCCTTGAAGCCATGTGGAGTGTTATCAGTTTGGAGTTGCGTTATCCTGTCTTGTTTCTCGGCGTCTCTGTTCCTGGCTTGTGGCCCAGCAGCTTTGGAAGACCCGTGGGAGGTCTAGGTCTGCTATCTACAGCCTCGGCTTGGCAGCAAGAATTCTGTATTGCTGCATGGACTTTTGCCTTCATGGATATATCTGAAGATACAGCATTTTCCTGTTTGTAAGGACATTTTCTGTTACCTGTGTTTTTCTTGAATTGTATAAAACTGCTTTTGCCTTTTACCAGTGTGTCTGGCTTCTCTTTTTGGGTTGGTATTGGCTTCCAGAGTGACCCAGACAGAACACTGGTTATATTTTCACCTAATGAGAATTAATAATATCACTCTCACTAATAAAAAAACAATTACATTTTACAATTATCTCAAAATATTATGCATAACGTGGTCCTTCTCCACGCATTTTATTGAATGCATGAAAACTCCATCTTGGGATGGAAATGGATCCTTCGGCTCCATCTCCTTTATCCCTGGGGATTTTCTTCATAGCCATTTATGTCCCAAATTTGAATCAGGGATTTCCAAATAGCACAACCCCCAATTGCTCAGGCAGTTTTATTCGTAGTCAAGTTGTCACATGTATAACTCTATAAAAAAAACTATGAAGAAAGGGCAAAGAGAAGGAGACTGGCACAAATAACCCTAACTCTCTAGTTTGAACCTTCAAGAATTCATGAAAAGGGGTCCATTGCAATGATATTTGTGCCTATCATATGGTGTGTTTTTTTTACTTTGGCAAATTCTGTTTGAGTTTGGGATGTGGAACTACTATATACTACTGACTTCATTTCCCTCCCTTCCAATTTGAATGACATGTTTACAGATTAATCTGAACATTAGTTAGTATGCTAAAAGATGAATTTAGTCTACTTCAAATGCAGTGTTTTAGCTATGTGCTTGTTTATTATTATCTGCAAAAATAGTAGTTTCAAGATGTCTGTCAGACAAAGCAACTAAGTACTGAACACTTGAGATAAAAATATAATATAAACATCTAAGATACAATACAATACAGAGTTAAAACAAAGTTGATATAAGTAGTTGATTAACATGCAGAATGTTACGTAAACTTGAAACAGTACAAGAAAACAAGATTAAAAGCACCAGGATAACATAAGAGTTTCTGATCTCAATAATAAATTGAAGGGAGATTTTAAGCCTGAGAAAAAAGGTCAATTGGATAAATAAAGGAAAATACTGTTGACATCACACATATTTCTGGACAGCACTATTCTCCTACACTGAAAGGGGATTTTCTGTGGTCATCACAGAAATGAATGATGGTAGAAAAGTTAGGACTTCATCAGATACTTATGTTCCAAGCTGTAGAGAGCATTATAGGTCAAAGCTAGTTTTCTGAATTGGAATAAAAAATTAAATGTGAGCAGCACTAGTGAAACGGAATCGATCAAATGTGCACATATTTCTGAGTCCCAGTTAAAATTCCCACTCCATATTTTGTACCAGCTGTAGCTTTTGGACGATTATCAAAGGCAGCCTGGTGTACAACACATTTACAGTAATCCAGATGGCAGATTACTAACTTGTACATTACGGTAATGAAGTTGTCTGTCTGTATATCCCTGTTGATAAAAGACATGATTCATAGAAGTCACCTGGGTTTCTTATGAAAGGGAGCACTCCAAAGCACACACAGAAGAGCTGTAAATTTCCTCATCCAGATCAAGGAATATTCTGCCAACAGTTTTTCTCTCTCACCTAAAATTAAGGTTCAGTTTATTAGCCCTCATCAAGTCCATTTATACTGTCAAACAGGTAAGGAAAAGTGAATGTAACAAGCTCGCGCAATGAAGGGGACAAATGGTTTATTTGCCACAAGTATATATGGCTTTGGCAATCATTGCAACAAAACAAATGATCAGACTAAACAAGCAAGTTGCTTTTTGCACATTAAGCATAACAAGCAGAGACATTTTGCCTATGGAGAAATGTGGTCAAATATATTGACTTATTCGATTTTCAGCCTGGATTTGCTCTTGATTGCTTATTACTTACATAGGATACAATGTTGAGTTGTTCCACCAAGTCTGAAAATTAGTGCAAATATAATGGTCGAATGTGGGCTGATTTCCTTCTTAACATTTTGGCTCATCTACTATCATAGTTTTTGGCAATAATATATATGACATGCCTTGAATGCTGAAATGCACTGGAAAATGGAAGTATTATTATCAAAATGTTATTTTAATATTTTTGGATCCTCAGTGATCAAACATTAGGATTATTGAAATAAGGGAGCAAACACTGAAGAAACACGAATAGCTAATGCCTTGTGGAAACTGCATAAAAGCTATATTACTTAGCAAAATTAAAACTTTTTGGTGGGAAAGTTTCTGAATTGTAAATTGGAAGATTTTTACTGTTATGAATATAAACGTAGTTTGCAAACGCTTCAAGATACTTGTAAGATTTTTCCCCACAGGAATCTAAAATGCAAATAATATTAAATCAACATTGAAAAAAAGTTTTAATATTTTCACTCCTTATCAAACAACTTTTAAACAATGGGGGGGGGGGCTAAGTAATGGAACTGTACATTATTTCCATTATGATTAATAAAAAATCTGAAAATTTATTTTGAAATATTTACAAATTGAAATTCTCTTTCTCAAATTATATAGCAATTTTTCTAGACTGGATTGTTCATCTAAGTACCTTGCTATCATATTAAGCACAGAATATTTGCCTTGACTAAAAAAATACCTTTGTTTAAATGATTTGCAACATCACCAGGGTAACTAGGAATATCCCAGTTCCATCTTAAGCTCATTCTCAAGATACAGTTTAAAAGTCTTTTCCTAAGCTTGGAGTATTATAAAACACCTGATCCTTCTTTTGTAGGTTGCTACGGTCCCGTCACAACACCACAAGTGATGGTACTCCTTTTCTTTTTATAGATCATGTGATTGGAGTAATCACTTGATTTTCATTGGTAAATTGTTGTTCCAGTATTATTATTTTTATTCATTTTATTTTATTGGATTTATGGGCTGCCCAACTCCTGCGGACTCTGAATGGCGTATATGAATAAAACAATGTGTTACAATCAAAACCCCAATACAAAACTTTCATCCCTTTTAGGCCAGAGCAGAGTACTATAGCTCAATGGCCCCAGGCCTGCTGGCAAAGCCATGTTTTTAAGGCCTTGCAGAAGGCTACAAGGGTAGGGGCGGTGTGCATCTCCGGGAATAGTTGATTCCATAGAGCCAGAGCTGCCACAGAGAAGGCCCTCCCCTGCGGTTCCGCCAGTTGATACCGTTTGGTTGATGGACCCCAGAGAAGGCCAATCTTGTGGCCTCTGATCAGCCACTGGGAAATATGAGGCAGAAGAGGGTCCTGTAAGTAATTATGCTAGGAAATAAATGCCATCATTGGTTATTTACTGACTTATCAGTGGAACAGCTTGACAGCAGAGGTTGTGAGAACCCAAACACTTGAGATCATCAAGGTGAGACTGTCTCAAATGGTGTAGGAACTCCTGCCTGAGCTTGGGGCTGGATTAGATGTCCTACAAGTTCCCTTCCAACTCTAATAATAAATCTAATTAAATCTAAATCAGGAAAACACTCTGATATATACACCGACTGACCTGAGCTATCTGTAATGAACCAGAAAATGATGTTGGAATCAAGTAAAGAGCTCAACTAAGAAGTCAACTCAATATGCTGGAGTAGTGAAGAGGCAAATTTCATGCTTTGGATCAGGGCTGTCAAACTCCCAGCCCATGGGCCAGATATGCCACATGCTGGCCACGCCCAGGCCTGGTTTAGCAAAGGGGGAAAAAGTCCTGATACGTCACGTCATGTGGTGCTGCCATGACAATGTGAGCTTGACACCCCTGCTTTGGATCATTAGGAAAAAGTCTGAAAATATAATTGCTAACATGATAAAACCCTTATACCAATTTATAGTACAGTGGTACCTCTACATAAGAACTTAATTCGTTCCGTGACCAGGTTCTTAAATAGAAAAATTCCCTCTCCTATCCTCCTGGAGGGCCCCTGGAAGCCAAAAATGCCCTCTCGGAGCCTCCATATGAGCCTAAAATCAGCTGGCCAGTGCTTACACGCATGCAGGAGCTGAGCTAGGGTAACAGCTCATGTGCCGGCAGATATGGCTCCGCGTGCCACCTGTGGCACCCATGCCATAGGTTTGCCATCACTGGGCTAAGGAATAAGTTTTTTTCAATGTCTTCTCTAGTGTTGCCCATCAAGTTCCAATAGACTTCTCTCCGATTAACTAATGCTAATTTGTGGAAACAGTTTTATTAATATAGCTAGGATTTAATTTGCAGGGTCAAATGGAACCCCCCCCCCCCCAAATGATTTTTTTGACCATAGTTTTATCCGCTGTGTCTGTCTCTCTCCTAATTGTTGCAGTTAAGAACTGCTTCATTTTTAATCTTGCAGTATGCTGTTGGATAAATGTTAAATAAAATGATGCTATAGGAGAGAATTACACATAATATGTGCGATAATTGCCTCTGTGTAAGAAGGAAAGCAACGTTGCTGTAACAAATCAGCATTTATCTTTAACACACTTTGCTAAGAGTTTCATAAAGTTTGAATGGCATGTTGGATACCACACTCCAATAAGAGAAGCTTTGAGCAAAACTGAAATTTAATTTAAATATAATCAAATGAAATAAACAGAATGTTAAATTAAATCCAATACTTATATGATTTTTATGCATTTGATTTTTCCCTTCTCTTATATTAAAGTTTTTAAATTGGTAGACTGTAGGGAGCTTTCAGGAACTGAATGTAACTCCAAGTTATACAACCCATTTGTTTTAAGGTGTGTGTGCATGCCCATGCTACATATAATTTCTATCAGCAGGGGAAGGGGTTAATTTCTTCCACCATCCACATTTTATATTTTAACTTTAGCTGACACTAAAGTGTCATCCTCTGGTACTAAACATCCAAGCTTTAGAGCAGTGTTTCCCAAACTTGGCCATTTGAAGATATTTGGACTTCAACTCCCAGAATTCCTCAGCCAGCAAATGCTGGCTGGGGAATTCTGGGAGTTGAAGTCCAAATATCTTCAAGTGGCCAAGGTTGGGAAACACTGCTTTAGAGCAATAGATTAAAGAAAATACTGCAGTATGAAGATAGTACAGATATATTTCGGCTACAAGAAAGAAAAAGTGCCTTCAAACTGCGATCTTTGAGGGAAGCAATTGGCTAGAAACTACAGGCTTGGCCAGTACACTGGGCTGCTCTATTCTTTAAACTTCTTTCCACTGATCACTTGGGACCAAGTTGTTTCTTCTATGTTGGAGACTTCCTTCCAGATAAAGCTCTTAAAGTATTAGATCTCCCGGTTCCCAGATCTTAAAGAAAAACACTAAGCTGACTCTGTAATCTTTCAGGGTTCATTAGTCACTGGGAGTGGAAATCTAATAGAGGGCCTATCTCCCTGTGGAGGAGATAAAAAGTGATTAGAAGGTGACCAGCCTATAATGACAGATTGGCGGTAATGTTAGACATTGTCTCCCAACATACCTGTGATTGATCCATGCCCAAATTCTCACCATCATTCTCTCAGACTTGGAATTGCTTGCCCTCTCTTCCCAACTCTATCAACAGCCATCTAGGCCTGGGTATTCATGCAACCACCCTCCATTTTAACTGTTTCATATACTATATCACATTCTCTGATCCTTGCTATGCCCAACATGGCAACTCCAAATCTCAACCAGCAAATGCTCTGTCTTACACATCGTCAAAAAGAATCAGAACTTCAAATACAAACTTAATAAACAAATTATCACAGATAATCCCCACTCGGTCAAGGACCCCAGGATACTAATAACTAAAGATCTAAGTGCCAAAGCCCACTGCAACAACATCATTAAGAAGGCCTTAAGAGTTGTTAATCTAATCCTACATAGCTTCTGCTCTGGAAATCTCACACTACTTTCCAGAGCTTACAAAACTTTCGCCAGACCCATCCTCGAATACAGCTCATCTGTTTGGAACCCATATCGCATCTCAGACATTAACACCCTTGAAAATGTTCAAAGATACTTCACAAGAAGAGCCCTCCATTCCTCCACTCGAAACAGAATACCCTACGAAACTAGATTTACAATCCTGGGTCTTGAAAGCTTAGAACTATGACGCCTTAAACATGATTTAAGTATTGCCCACAAGATCATATGTTGCAACGTCCTGCCTGTCAAAGACTACTTCAGCTTCAACCACAACAACACAAGAGCACACAACAGATTCAAACTTAACATTAACCGCTCCAAACTTGACTGTAAAAAAGATGACTTTAGTAATCGGGTTGTTGAACTGTGGAACTCATTACCAGACTCTGTAGTATCATCCCCTTAGATTTTACCCTTAGACCATCCACGGTTGACCTCTCCAGATTCCTAAGAGGTCAGTAAGGGGCGTACATAAGCGCCCTAGAGTGCCTTCCGTCCCCTGTCCTATAGTCTCTCCTATATCTCGTATTTCTTCTCTACTATATCCTCTATAACCTTCATTGTGTATTATTGTGTATTGGACTAACTAACTAACTAACTAACTAACTAACTAACTAAATAAATAAATAAATAAATAAATAAATAAATAAATAAAATAAACATTCAGATGTAAGCGGATGGAGGGATAAAGAAACCACATTGCCATGTATGAATTGACCCTCTACATAGAGGTAACACCCTTCCTATCTCCAGCCCATGCCTGTATGACTGAAGATAAATAAACTCTGTAATTGTACTGGATTGGATTGAACTAGAATTAAAAAGAAATTGAATAAAATTAAAGAAAAAAGACTTCAAGTTTGAAATTAGTGTGAAATAATATAAAAAATGTAAATTGGCAACAAGGAAGATTGGATGAATAATTCTTTGCTATGTGGGTGAAATTGTAAAAGATGAGAAAAAAATTTAGAAACTGTACCAGTGCGTGAAATAGTAGAAGAGTCAGAAACTGTATTTGAAGATTTTGAGCAGAAAATAGAAGAGAAGGTAGTTAAGAGAAATGAGGAACAAGAAAATAATACAATTGAAGAAGAGATGGAATGCAAAAATGGAATGATTTCATTAGGTTTTATAGTGATGAGGAAAAAATTGCACGAGGAGAAAAGTACTTAAATTGTTCCTGGTAGTGAGAAGTGAAACTGATTGTCCGGAGCTCCAGAGGATCTCTTGAAATTGAGTGAGTAGGCAACAAAGTGGCAAATGCATTTTAACCTAAACAAGTGCAAAGTTATGCATATTGGGGCAAAGAACCTACCAACTGATGGGGACCAAGCTTTCTGAGACAACCCAAGAAAGGGATCTTGGGGTTTTGGTGGACAGCTCAATGAAGATGTCAACTCAGTGCACAGCAGCAGTAAAAAAAACAAATTCCATGCTTGGAATGATTAGGAAAGGAATCAAAAAGAAGTTGGTAAGTGTTGTTTTGTCTCTGTACAAATCGATGGTGAGACCACACTTGGAGTACTGTGAACCGTTCTGGTCACCGCACCTCAAGAAGGATATAATGGAACTGGAAAAGGTGCAAAGAAGGGCAACAAGTATGATCAAGGAAATGGAGCACCTCGCTTATGAAACCAGGTTGCAATGCCTTGGTTTCTTTAGCTTTGAAAGACGGCATTTAAGGGGTAACTTGATTGAAGTGTATAAAATCATGCATGGGATAGAAAGGTGGATAGAGAAAAATTATTTTCTCTATCACACAACACTAGGACAAGGGGGCACTCCCTAAAGCTCATAGGTAAGAAAGTGAGGACAAATAAAGGGAAATATTTCTTTCCCCCTAGGGTCATTGGTTTATGGAATTCACTTCCAGAAGAGGTTGTGAGAGCTGTCAGCCTTGATAGCTTCTGTTCTGCCGGGCTCTATGGTATGAGTCTACCGAAAATTCAAGGGTACAAATTTCAGACACACACACACTTGAAAGTTCAAAAACAATGTTCTTTATCCCAAAAATTCAGAGAAAAATTATTTTCTCTATCACACAACACTAGGACAAGGGGGCACTCCCTAAAGCTCATAGGTAAGAAAGTGAGGACAAATAAAGGGAAATATTTCTTCCCCCCTAGGGTCATTGGTTTATGGAATTCACTTCCAGAAGAGGTTGTGAGAGCTGTCAGCCTTGATAGCTTCTGTTCTGCCGGGCTCTATGGTATGAGTCTACCGAAAATTCAAGGGTACAAATTTCAGACACACACACACTTGAAAGTTCAAAAACAATGTTCTTTATCCCAAAAATTCAAAAGAAACAAAGCAAAGAGCACTCTTCCCAAAACAACCTGGTAGTCTGTACAATCCCCTTAATCAGTTGTTAAGTACTTAGCTAGCAGCTGTGAAGAAACATCACAGCCCTCCTTCTTCTACGAAGTGAAACACACACACTTTGCTCTGCTTTGGTTTCAAAGTCGTGAAAAATCAACAAAGTCCAGAAACAGCAAGGCACGGTGCTGAAGAACAACGATCAGATAATCTTCCACAACGGCCCAAGCCAGCACGCTGCTATTTATACCAGCAGCTCTAATTACTGGAGCCTCACTCAAACACAGGTGGCCTCTCTTATCTCCTGTAATATTTCCTCAATTGGTCTCTTCTATGCATAAGTCTCCGCCGGCGTGGGTCTAACACTTCCTCATCCGAATCAACCGAAGATAATGGAGATTGGCTTCCTGGGCTGTGTGCCAAGCCCCCCTCTTCCAAGTCACCCTCACCTTCTTCTTCATCCGAGGAAACTGCACTCCCTGACTCTGTCGGCAATAAAACAGGCCTATGACATGTTGATGTTTTCCCTGCATCCACCTCCACATTCCTTGGGGCAGGAGCTGGACCAGAGCCAACCACAACAACTTCAAGACAGGATTAGCCAGATTCATGGGTGCCAAGTATATTGGTGGTTATTGAAACGGATGTCCATGTGCTGCCTCTATGTTGGTTGAGGCAGGTAGGATTCCCTTGAGTACCATTTGTTGGGGGTCAGGGGAAAGGGAGGGTCTTGCCTTCTCTCTCTCCTCAAGATTCCCATGGACAATTGGTGGGCCACTGTGTGACACAGAATGCTGGACTCGGTGGGCTTTAGCCTGATTCAGCATGGCTCTTTTTATGTTCTTAATTAAAGGGTAAAAAGCAGATTGATGGGAAGAGATTAGAGAAATGAGGGGGGGGACTGCACAAACTATAAAGTTAAAAAGAAGAATAAAGACAAGTGAAAAACTACAAGACACATAAAAATAAGAAAAAGAAGAAGTTAAATAAATGGGGCAAAAGGAGAGATTTAGCAAGGAGTGGAATTTTGGGGGGACTAAAGGAAAATGGGTAAACAAAGGTGGGGGAAAAGAAGGAAAGAAAATAAGAGCCATATTAAAGGATTTAAGAAATCTGTATTGTTTGTTTGTTTGTTTGTTTGATTGATTGATTGATGACTGATTGATTTCTAGGCCGCCCTTCTCCTGAGACTCAGGACGGCTTACAATATATTAATACATAACAATTGAATCTGTTTAATATTTTTAATGGTGGTTAGTTGAAGAAATAGTAGGTTTATTGTAAAATGGTTTAGTAGTAATGATATATATATATATTATTTAGGGCAAAACAGAACTAATGGAAAAATAGGTTGAGGAACTTGCTGTAGTTAAATGTGGATTGTTAATTGAATTAAGAAGTTTTTAAATATAAGACTTGAAGAAGATGAATACTGATTAGAATTAAAAAGAAAATAGAAGTTGTAATATAGAAATATAGAAAATATGAGAAATTATATGCAGTAAGTAATAAAATTAATTGGTGTGAGTGAAAGGGACCAGAAATTTGGGCAATTAGTAAATTATATATATATAGCATCAAAGAGATACTAAAATGTCTAGATTCTAACAATCTGAAACAGTTCTGTTTTTATTATTATTATTATTATTATATTGATGGTCTTTAACTATAATAAAGGTCTATTTAATTTAATTAATAAAAAGAAAATAAGATAAAGAATTATGTACAGATAATATTATGGTTTGGAATTGAAATGGAGAGATAATAATGGAATTGATTATGTACTAGGAAAACTTTGTATGACTATCAGATGTGACCTGGACAACATTTTGTGTAGAAACTATGTATTGTTTGTTGGAAAAAATAAAAAAACTTTTGTAAAAAAAATAATTAATTTTGTCCATGGGCTGTTCAAATTTGGTCACCCAACCATTTTGATATAAATATGGTTTAGCTCTTCTTCTTTTTTTACGGTCTGAATGGTTTCATTTTATCTGCAACTTGTTTTAAAATTGGAGGGTCTTTTGGGGCTAAAAATCTTATTCATTCAAATGTCTGTATAAATAAATATTTCAAGTCGAGAGCAAGGGTGCTGCAGAGAGATCCCTCTGCAACATGAGCAAATGAAATCCAGGTGTACTTTAAAGTAGACTGCATTCCTCTTTCAGTGATAAAGTGGGCAAAATGTCCCCAGAGATCATTTTTGCACATTAGTAAACCAGCTATTTATTTATGGAATTCATCTCCTTCCCACATATTGGCCAACATTTAGTGCTCTGATCACAACAATCTGCAACACTCCACATTTGAATTGCCTTTCCCCAGCCTTTTGGAAAGTAATTTCTTTCAGCAATCTCATGGGTTTACTGTACATAACTTAAATCAAACTCTGTTAGCTTCTAGCCTGATAGATTTGCAGCCATTTAACTACTTTCCACACAAACATAGTCTCTTGTGAGACATTCTCCATCTTTTTCATAATTGCACTTTCTTTGGCTTTTAATTCATCTTTGCTACACCGCCATTTTCCTGGTTCACTTCTCTTTGTCAGTGAGGTGAAACATGTTCACAACTTGTTTATGTGCACAATTCTTTTCAGCAAAAAAAAGTTGCCTGACAATTTAACAAGCAGGCTAATCTAATGTTCCTATTTCAGCAAAATAATTGCGTACTTGTTTGGGAAGCATCTAGTGCAAATAAAAACATTCATTTCATGGAAGGTGTTCAACAGTCAACAGAGGTCTAGTACATGTCTTTGACCTAAGCTAAGCCCATTTTTAAAAACCTTTGGCCAAAGCTGTTATTTCAAAAAGAAACATTTAATACTTGTATTGGCATGATCCTTCTAACTGAGAGGAAGGGGATTAGAACAGAATAGAATAGAATAGAATAGAATAGAATTCTTTATTGGCCAAGTGTGATTGAACATACAAAGAATTTGTTATTGGTGCACAGGTACACAGTGTACATAAAAATACATTTGTCAAGAATCATGAGGTACAAAACTTAATGATTGTTATAGAGTACAAAGGAGTAATCAGGAAGCAATCAATATTAATATAAATCATTGGAGAGGATTTCACTGAGGCAGCCTTTGTCAGCGCCATCTTGGGTTTTAGAGAGGGGTGCATGCTTTATAAATGAAAGAAGAAAAAATAGATAGAAAGATCAAATGTGAGTATGTTGCTTTTTCTTCAATTTACACTGGAATTAACTGTAGGGAAGGGAGGGGACATCTGGCTATGGCTACTACAAAGAAGTGAAGGGATCCTTTAGAGATTGTCTGTCCTAGAGCAACCAGATATGGACTGCACAGATCCAGCAAAACACTTAGATGGCAGCTGAAAGCCCCAGAAAACTCTACCTTGCTGCTGCCAATGATACATAAAAATACCTTTGTATTTTTGCAGCCCAGATTTAATCTCCCTGCTCTAATACATATGCCATTCTGCACATTCTGTGTGCATGGGAGGGGGAGGGCTATCCCTAATAAATGCCTGGAATTAGCTTAAATTAGCTTTATGATAAAATATCAACAATACGTTGCTAGAGTAAGTGTTGTGGTTAGCTCTGGCCCAGCTCCTGCCCCAAGGAATGCGGAGGTGGATGTGGGGGAGACATTCACATGCCGCAGGCCTGTTTTGCTCCCAGTAGAATCTGCCGACGAAGTCTTCTCTGACCAAGGAAGCGTGAGTGACAGGGAAGAGGGGAGTTTGGCAGACAGCCCAGGAGGAGATCAGTCATCTGTATCATCCCTGGATTCTAAACAAGAATTAATGACACATCCATGCATGCGGAGAGTGATGCATAGGAGACAACAACTGGAGGATTATTACAAGAGAAAATGAGGCCACCTGTGGTTGGGTGGGGCTGCTGTAATTAGTGCTACAGATAAAAGTGTAGCCTGGTGTTTTAGCCTCATTGCAGTTTATCTGATTCATTGTTTCGTCAAGATTGTGGTTTTTGCTGTTCAGGATTGTGTGTGTGGACTCTCTGGACTTTAGAATTGGACTCAATTTCCCAGTTATAGGGAGAGCAATTGGACTGCATTTAACCTGTGCCTTGTGTGTACCAGAAAATCCATTTGACATTTAAAAAGGGAGCTGTTTCTGTTTTTTATTTATAAAAACTTTTGGGTTTTCCTTTTATCGTGTGGTGTGTGTCTTCCTGGACTAATTACCCTGTAATTATGGGAGGTTGAGACACGCTGGCAGAACAGAAGCAAAAAACAACAATAGGAATCATTCACCGTGATAGAAATACTAGGCTAAATATGACATCCATGTGTCCTTCCTCTGATTTCTTAAACCAAAAACAGTTGCATCTTACTTTCACAAATATGGAGAAACTGGCAAGTTTTTTTAAAAAAATATATAAGGAGAAAATGGCTGGCTTAGGAATGATTAAACAGCTCTTTGTTATGGCAAAATCATGTCTTTCAAAGGCTGCTTGTTGTTCAAAAATGTCAAAGAAAAAATTTGGTTGTTGTATGATTATGGGCTGGAAGCAGAATGTAATCCTCCCACTCTGCAGTATTGGGAATTCAAAGATACAGGGCATAAAATATGGAAGAATCATATCTGCATGATTAGTGTGGTAGGGGAGAGACATTTGCGGTTTTTGACCCAATTAAACCAATAGAATAGAAGCTGTCTCAGGCTATATT
This sequence comes from Erythrolamprus reginae, assembly GCF_031021105.1. Taxonomy (NCBI): domain Eukaryota; kingdom Metazoa; phylum Chordata; class Lepidosauria; order Squamata; family Dipsadidae; genus Erythrolamprus; species Erythrolamprus reginae. The sequence continues at coordinate 70,131,514 of NC_091950.1, forward strand.
TTTTATTTTGAATCCGTGTCTTAGGATATTCTATTGTTTACAAGAGAAACCCACAAAGGTTTTTTAAAATATTGTTTGCATAAAACACAAAATTTATTTTCATGCAAATAGCAGGCAACTGTATCAGAATATTTTTCCTTACTTAGCTTTTAATTTCAAAGAATGGCAAACTATTTATAACGATATATACTTTCTTTTTAAATAATTTTATTAACTATTATATTACACAACTAAAACTAATAAAATCTAATGTATAGATTTTTCTCTTGAAAAACAGAAAAATCTTTAGAAATAAAAGGTCAGAAAAAAGAAAGAAAAAAGAAGATATCCTGTATTCCCAGCATGCATAATCAATGTTAACAACTTATCAGTATTTCTTAAAATAAAACCAACCATCTCTCCATCTCTTCACCCAGTTCTCTACAAAGCAATCATTAAAACCTCATATGTCAATGTTAATCAGCAAAAGTCCATTAAGTGCTATTAGAAATAACAGCATGGCTATTGCCAACTAAATCTACTAAATTCAATTCGAATACTTCCTTTTATCTTTACATATTCCTTTTGTTTAGTTATATCCTCCCTTTGTCCTCTCTTCAAATAAGCAAATATTAAAACATTGCTATATAGTCCTAATTACCAAAAAGCCTTTAAACAATACGAAAAATATCAAACAATTAGTGTTAACCTTGTTCAAATAAATGATACCAGTCCTGATGATGGATCACAAGTGGTAGATGCTCCTAATGCATGTAGACTAAACAATGAAACCTCAGGTATTTTAAATAAGTAGTAGAGTGACATTTCAATATGGAACAATCACAATTCCTCTTGAAGTAATTCATATTATTTAACCAATTATCAGCAGTAAAATAATTCAAGGCATTAAGCACATAAATTATGTTTCTGTTTTGTGTTCATAGTTGTTATAGTTCATAATTTTAGTATAGGTTAGATTACATGTGCACTCAAAGGTTTCATAAATTGTTGTTTCAAAGGTTATTTATTTATTTATTGGATTTGTATGCCGCCCCTCTCCTCAGACTTGGGGCGGCTAACAACAGTAATAAAACAGCATATAACAATAATCCAATACTAAAAACAGTTAAAAACCCATTATTATAAACACCAATCATACATACAGACATACCATGCATAAAATTGTAAAGGCCTAGGGGGAAAGCGTATCTCAATTCCCCCATGCCTGGCGGCAGAGGTGGGTTTTAAGCAGCTTACGAAAGGCAAGGAGGGTGGGGGCAATTCTAATCTCTGGGGGGACTTGGTTCCAGAAGGCCAGGGCCGCCACAGAGAAGGCTCTTCCCATCTTTTGTGTTCTTTATATTTTTCCTGTAATCATATAAGAAATAAATAAAATGTCTTAAAGACACTTTAAACTAATGTTTCTCAAACTTGGCAACCTTAAACTGTGTGGACTTCAGCTCCGAAAATTGGGAGTCACTGGAATGATTTCCAGTCTTTCCTGTCGGCTTCCCCATTGACGTATTTGTGGGAAGCTGGCAGGAAAAATCGCAAATGGTGATCATGTGACTGTGTGGTGCTGCAATTGTATGTGCATTGCAAGCATTTGCCAAGCATCCATATCACAATCTTGTGATTGCAGGATTGCTGTGACAGAACTTTGAGGACTGATCTAAGGTAACATTCATTCAGTGCCATCAGAACTTTGAATGGTTGCTAAATGAGTGTTGTTATTCAAGGACTATCCATACTAAGTTCTGGACAAGGAATAATAAATTTAAGTTTATTTATTATTTATTTATTTATTTATTTATTTATTTACTTATTCGATTTTTATGCCGCCCTTCTCCGTAGACTCAGGGCGGCTTACAACATGTTAGCAATAGCACTTTTTTAACAGAGCTAGGCTATTGACCCCACAATCCGGGTCCTCATTTTACCCACCTCGGAAGTTTAAATTTAAGTTTAATCAGATTTGTATGCCGCCCCTCTCCGCAGACTCTGCAGGAAGGATGGAAGGCTGAGTCAACCTTGAGCCGGTGATGAGATTTGAACCGCTGACCTTCAGATCTACAGTCAGCTTCAGTGTCCTGCAGTACAGCACTCTACCTGCTGCGCTACCCCGGCTCATATAGAAGTTACAGAATGGCACATTCTCCTTTAAAGTTAGATATGTTTTTTGCCAGAGACGTTTGAAGTGGAACCAGTCTTTCACTGACTATGTTCAGATAGAGGCTGAACAGTCATCAGTCTGAAATCCTTAAATTTGGATTTCTTCACTGAGCAATGTTTGGACTCTCTGGCCCAAACAGCACCTTTCAATGATATAATTTGACTACATATTTGTTTAAAATATTAATTTGAATAGTTGCTTCCTACAGAGGAATCTCTATTATTTGTCCCAATGTTTTTATTATCAATTTTTAAATCTGCTGTATCATTTCATATCTATATAACAGGTGCTATGTTTATTCTCCTAGTGGCTATTATCCTATTCCAGCATTTTGAAACAAAGTGAGATTTGCATGTATTTAACTTTTTAATTTGAAATCTGGCTATGTTCCCACCTGAATGACAGCAATAGAAACTCATGTTGAATCCTGAGTAACAATATCATCATGAAAGTAAATATTTTGATTTATAAATATTTATTTATTATGCTAGCATATTGATGTTATAACTCTGTACTTGTGTAGTGCAACACACACCATCTTTAATCTTCCATATCTAGACTTTTTATTATCCTTCATGAAACTTTAATTTGTTTTTATTATATGTTTTAAGTGCATCCGTGGTGTTTATTTCATAAGCCATTGTCTGGATCAGTGTGTTATCATGCAAATACTGTCTGGCTCTGAACATTTAAACTGCTAAAAGCTTGGAGATAATTTCTGCATCCTCTACACCGAAATATATTGTTGAAAGTTAGATTACAAACCACAAAACTCCAACATGTGACAGATGTGACATTCAATGAAACTTTGTTAGCAAATGATGGCATATGTGAATTCTTGTATTGAATTTAAAACAGAAATTTGGTCTGAACCGAACTATAAACTCATATACAGTGATACCTTGTCTTATGAACTTAATTGGTTCTGGGATGAGGTTCATAAGGTGAAAAGTTCGTAAGACGAAACAATGTTTCCCATAGGAATCAATGGAAAAGCGATTAATGCGTGCAAGCCCAAAACGCACCCCTTTTGCCAGCCGAAGCACCTGTTTTTGCACTACTGGGATTCCTCTGAGGCTCCCCTCCATGGGAAACCCCACCTCCGGACTTCCGTGTTTTTGCGATGCTGCAGGGGAATCTCAGCAGGGGAATCCCAGCAACGCAAAAATGGGCGCTTTGCTGGCAATGGAAGTCCGGAGGTGGGGTTTCCCAGCAAGGGAAACCTCAGCGAAATCACAGCATCGCAAAAACACCTAAGTCCTTGAAATCCCACCTCCGGACTTTGGAGTTTTTGTGATGCTGCGATTTCACTGAGGCTTCCCTTGCTGGGAAACCCCACCTCCGGACTTCCATTGCTAGTGAAGTCTGGATGCGGGGTTTCCCATGGAGGGGAGCCTCGGGGGAATCCCAGCAGCACAAAAATGGATGATTCGCTGGCAACGGAAGGTCCGGAGGTGGGGTTTCCCAACGAGGGGAGCCTTCGCCTGGCAATGGAAGTCTGGAGGTGGGGCATCCCAGCGGCGGTGGCAGGTTTGTAAGGTGAAGATAGTTCGGAAGAAGAGGCAAAAAAATCTTAAACCCCAGGTTCGTATCTCGAAAAGTTCATATGACGAGGGATTCGTAAGACGAGTTATCACTGTATACAATTCCACATAGTGCATTATTTTACTTAGTACTTTCTTTCTGAATGTCCATGCCACTGAATTCTTCAAAACTCCCATTGGCTTCCACATCCCTGTGTCACCTCACAAACAGAAAACATATTAAACCAGTGGTCTAAATGAAGGCACCTTTTGCCTTATTTAGGCTCCTATAACAAAATGGCAGTGAATTTCACTTCTGTTTTTCAACAGTCAGAGGAAGCTTCAAGGACTTTGGAAATACATTTCTGATAAACAATTCTAGTTTGCTCACCCCAATTTTTTCCAATTATACTTATTTTGATATGCCATGGATTAATTATATGTTATATTCCATCCTTCCAAGTGTTCTGCCTGACTGGGCTCAGGCAATGCGTAACAGTCCAAGGAAAAGAAATCAAACACACACGTGCTCTTCTAATCAGCAAACTTGTATTAAACAAACAAAAAAGGGTTACTCAAAACAGTCCTTAGTGTCAGGAAACAATGAAAGTGCAAGGCTTACTTCAGCTGCATACAAAACACAGGAAAAAGCAAACAAAGACAACCTGCAAGGAGCAGAAATGTTTCAGGAGTCCTTTGAATCTTTGGAGCAAACAGCAAGTCCCAGAGGTTTCACCTCCCATGTGCCTGAAAAAGCTGGGTTGAAATCCAAAGACATGGAACAGAAACTTCAGAGCAGGAACCACAAAATAACACAGATAAACAGTCACAGTTTGCCTTGTGTCTCTGTTCCCTTTTATACCTTTAGCCCTCATTAAGGGAACCACACCCAGCCCTCAATATAAGAACCACACCCTGCCCAGGTGCTACTCTGATGACCTGTAATAATCCCTCAATTGATCCCTCCTTTGCATAGCTCTTTGGCTATGCATGTCTATGAATTGATCTGCAGAGGAATCCAAGGACAAAGTCTGAGTGACTGAGTCCTGCGAACCAGTGGCCTCATCCTCCTGGCTGTCTGCCACGTCTTCCTGGCTGTCAGCCAGGCTTTCGCACTCACTTTGTGCAGCATCTCTCCCATCTGTGGGAGCAACGGCTGGCCGAAGCCCAAACACAACACCAAGGTCGGTAAAATAAGGACCCAGATTGTTGGGGCTGATATGCTTACTCTCTTTAAACCGCTTAGAGAGGGCTGTAAAGCACTGTGAAGCAATATATAAGCCTAAATGCTATTGCTATAAATCCTTCCATTCCCCACTAGCTTGTCAGAGCTGAGAAAGCTTCTTGAATGAAAAGTGAAACATCTTAAACCCCCCCCCCAAGGAAGTCCAGTTGCCTCCTGAAAAAATGTCTGTGGGATGATATTGTAGGACTTTAATCTTTATTTATTTATTTATTTATTTTATTTATTAGATTTGTATGCCGCCCTTCTCCGAAGACTCTTCCTAAGAAGAGAGATACTGTATAAAAATAGGCCTTAGCCTCAGATAAGGTCCCATCTCATAATCCCACCTGCCTAATCATGGAAGCAGATACAGGTAGAGGCAATCTTTCAAATACTTTGATCTACACATAGTATTTGAATCTTGCTCAGAAAATATTGTAATTTTTAATCCTCCTTGGGATGGTAGTTCATTCAGTGCATATTAGAGTTTGTGGGAGGCAAAAATCCTTAAAATGCAGTTTTTAAGACTAGAAGCAGTTCTATATTATGTTGCAGACAAAGCAGCTCATTTGCCCTGAAAGAAACAGCAGGATTTCTCAGGAAGAACCTCATCAGGTGCCCTTATTACATCCGCATTGGAAGCTACAATTCCAACAAACAATTCACTGATGAGGTACCGCCAGGTGTCTGGCAATAACAGATTCCTTTGAGAAATGGGCCAACACTGTGTATAGTAAAGCCTACTCTTCTGCTACTTAATTTATTTCTTAGGACAGGAGAGCAGGTTGAAGGCTGACATTTCTCACCTAGTCTGGGCAGCTAATGATTAATGAACTTAAGAGACAAGGATAGACTTTCTTCCCGCCAGTAGCGATGCCATCCCAAGTTAAAGGAGCAAACCAGCTTATAGATATAAAAATTGTTAAATGTTTGATAGATGTTTAAAGAAAGTAATCACAAGCCAAAATGTTCCAAAAATGTTTCAGTTGTCCCAAAGGTGCTTTTTCAGGAGGCAACTGTACTTTCTTGTTTTTTTTTTTGAAGACGTTTCGCTTTTCATCCAAGAAATTGCTTCAGCTCGGACAGAATAGTGGGGAATAGAAGGATTTATATCCCTTGCAGACAGTTGGACATTTGCATGGAATGTCTTCAGAAAGAAAAAACAAGAAACTCCAGTTTCCTCCTGAAAAAGCATCTTTGGGACAACCATGACCTGGATGGCTGAGGATCTCTACAGATTTCCATTTCAGTTGATAACTTGGCTTTAGCTGACTTCTAGAAAACTACTTGGTGCTAGACTCATAGAAATAATATTAATTCCAAGATTTCAAAGTTTGTCAATTATACTTCTAATCAGAAAATCTTGATCAGACAAGCTGCTGATTTCTTTACTGCCATAGGATCACAGTTCTCTGAGAAGCAGCGGCACCCTGAGTCCGGGAGGAGAAGGGCGGTCTATGAACGTAATTAATAAATAAATTAATAAATAAATCTGCAGGATCTAACACTTTCATTAAAACAGGTAAGGGATTGCTGTTGCGGGGAAAATAGGAAGCTGGATCATTCGCGGTGTATGTTGATTTGAATAATAGTGCAATGACCAAAAAAAATATGTGGGATAAAAATTAAGTAAATAAAAAAAGGAACATTATGCCGTAATGCCTCAAGTTTTATTCTTCCACATGTTTATTTATTATTTTATTTTATTTATTTGTTTTGTCAAATACGTATTGGTAGTATACAAAGATATAGTAATATTTATATACATGATACTAGTAAAAGAGAAATATTAGGACAGGGGAGGGAAGGCACTCTGGTGCACTTATGCACGCCCCTTACTGACATCATCATCATCATCATCATCATCATAATCATTATTATTATTATTATTATTATTATTATTATTATTATGTCAGTACAACACAGCAAATGAGATCACTATGCTGGATTTCGTATTCCATCACCAGTCGGGCACTTCCCAAGCACCTAGGACTGTGTGATGCAGCGGCGAATTATGTTTGCTGATCCCAGTAAAGCGGCCTTTTGCAATTGACAGATGGAGATTTTGTCAATTCCGATGGTTTTCAAATGTCCGCTGAGATCCTTTGGCACTGCGCCCAGCGTGCCAAGTACCACTGGGACCACTTTCACTGGCTTATGCCAGAGTTGTTGCAGCTCGAGATTTAGATCTTCGTATTTCACTAATCTAAAAATTGAGCTGCAACGACTCTGGCATAAGCCAGTGAAATTATTATAATTATTATTTTTATATAATTATATAATTATACAATGGAATAATAATAATAATAATAATAATAATAATAATAATAATAATAATAATAATAATTATTTAAATTTGTATGCCGCCCTTCTCCGAAGACTTTGTGTGTAACATGATGAACATGCAAAGGGGCAAAGCTTGCACCATAATAAGCAATGCAGCTTTTGCTATTTGCTCCCCCCAAAACCTCCCCAAGGACACTCCTGGATGGAATCCAATGTAGGTATTAGCTTGTGCAATGAGAGACTTCCTTTCCTTTGTCACTGAATATCTTCAAAATCTGTCCCATAGGGTGGGAAATACTGTGACCCAGTTTGCAGGAAACCACAGAAGAAGAGAAAAGAGGAAAAACCACTATCTGGCAATGGAGAAGATGTTAGATTAGGTCTGGGTAAATCCATGTTCGGGTATATGCACTGCTATGGAAATGCATTGGGTAAATTTGAGCCAGTCACTATTTCCTGGTTCAGCCTATCTCATACGGAAACTGATACTGTAGATAAAATAAAGATCTCTGTATGTGCTGTCCTGACCTCCTGGAGAAAAAGTAGAATATAAATCCAACTACTACTAAAAAAAAAGATAAAAAGATTTGCTTTCCATTTCTGTTTTGTGAGTCAAAATTGCTTCTGTGCGGATATAGATTTTGATTCCAAACAAAAAACTGGCAGTTCTGCATCTGTTGTAACATCTAATTTGTGTTGATGTGGTGGTGTGTGTCGTAGAGATATTGCATGCATATGTGCCTCTTTTTTTTTTCATATACCGCAAATGATTATGGTGACTGCAACACGTCTGGATAGTTGCTTTGCTAGGCTGAGCTCAGCAAAGGTAATGATAATTAATGGAAGTAATTTCCCAAAGTGAAGATGTTTAACTCCATTAGAATGCAAACACATAAGGTCTTTCTTGTTTTAAATTACACCATAATAGGATAATGTGTTGTTTGTTCCAGATGCAGGTCACTACCCAATGGAAATGAGCAATAAAAAATGTGTGTTTGTGTATTCATGGTTACTGCATCATGATAACATTATTGTTACCATTAACACTGTCATGAAACTCATTTATAGGTAAATGCATATATTTAGGAAACATTAAACACAGCCAGGATAATTGTAGAGAAACATGCAATAAGGCAACATTCAAGAAAGTTGAATATCAACTTTGGAGAGAAAAATGTCAAAATAAATCCTTTTCAACTGGAACCACTTTTAGCTCCACAAGGAACTATTTCATGTGATTACCGCACAAACTATTTAAATGTAAGTAATTTGTTTATTCTGACACCAGAATGCTCACTCATTGGAGATAGGCTACTGATATGGAATATTTGTTCAAATTAAACTATTTTATTTTTCCAAATAAGTAAATATTTGTGTAGAACATTGATTTTAAAAATCAGTCTTTTAAGCTTGTTGATTTATAATCAAACTGTACTTACAATTTACTGATTTTTTAAATAACTTGTCCAACTAATGATGCTTTGGTATTTTTCTGAAATTTAAAATTAAAATGATATGTAGATGGGATTTGTGGAAATTCGAAGTTTAATATTACTTCCCTCATTATAGCTTCAGTGGCACTTTTTCATATGTATCAAATTAGAACTGTTTCACAAATTACATTTAAATTCACAATAATATGAATATGTAATGATCCCCAGCCTGATTTTGTGCAAATGGGTGGCCTTCAACTCCCATAAATCTTTGGCCAACAGGGGAAGTATCTGGATGGCAAGCAAGCATGGGAGAAAGATTAGAAGTAACCTGAGAAAATATTATTTTACTGAAAGAGTAGTAGATGCTTGGAACAAACTTCCAGCAGACGTGGTTGGTAAATCCACAGTAACTGAATTTAAACATGCCTGGGATAAACATATATCCATCCTAGGATAAAATACAAAAAATAGTATAAGGGCAGACTAGTTGGACCATAAGGTCTTTTTCTGCCGTCAATCTTCTATGTTTCTAAGCATTATTCAGAGTTTCCAAGTAATAATTGGCTGCCTGGTCATGTCTTTAAAGAGATTTTCTGTTCCTATATTTCACTGTTCCAAGTGAAATCTGATGAGTGGCACTAATGCAATTTGGTTCTTCATGAAATTCCAAACTTAAAGATTTTTACAGCATTGATGCATTTTACTCTAGAGCAAAATTTCAGGAAGTAAGCCCATTTCAAAACAAATTCAGTTCCACTTTACCCCAGAAATGTACTGTATTGTGAGGAGATTTCCTTCATAATAATAATAATAATAATTATTATTTATTGGATTTGTATGCCGCCCCTCTCCGTAGACTCGGGGCGGCTACCAACAATGATAAAAACAGCATGTAACAATCCAATACTAAAACAACTAAAAAAACCCTTATTATAAAACCAAACATACACACAAACATACCATGCATAACTTGTAATGGCCTAGGGGGAAGGAATATCTTAACTCCCCCATGCCTGGTGGTATAAGTGAGCCTTGAGTAGTTTACGAAAGACAGGGAGGGTGGGGGCAGTTCTAATCTCCGGGAGGAGTTGGTTCCAGGGGCTGCCACAGAGAAGGCTCTTCTCCTGGAGCCCACCAAACTACATTGTTTAGTTGATGGGACCCGGAGAAGGCCAACTCTGTGGGACCTTATCGGTCGCTGGGATTCGTGCGGTAGCAGGCGGTTCCGGAGGTAATCTGGTCTAATGCCATGTAGGGCTTCAAAGGTCATGACCAACACTTTGAAATGTGACCGGAAACTGATCGGCAGCCAATGCAAGCCACAGAGTGTTGAAGAAACGTGGGCGAATCTTGGAAGCCCCACGATGGCTTTCACGGCTGCGTTCTGCACGATCTGAAGTTTCAGAATACTTTTCAAAGGTAGCCCCATGGGAAATCTAATGCCTCTGTACATGGTATTTTGGGGAGGGGGAAGCAGGGGTGGGCTGCTGCCCGGATGGGGCGGGGAACGCAGTGGGGTAGTGAAAATGGAGCTCCACCCCAGAGCACCCAATTAGCACTGAAAGATGCTGAAAGAAAATGCAGGGCGTCTTGCATAAGCCAGGCCCACAGTGTGGTAGTAAAAATTTTGGTAGCCCTTCACTGGGGGGGAAGGTATTATTTGTTCTAGCTTTGTTAAAAAGGAAAGGTATACATCTATTCTGGATCACATCCAGGAGCAGTTGGCCACATGGGCACCCAAGAAGACATCAAACTCCTTCATCAAATTTGGCAGTGCCACTGAAGACACACATGACAGGATCATTGCCTGCTTGTGAAGCTGGTAACTACAGGCCAGTTAGCTTGACATCAGTTGTAGTTAAAATGATGGAGACTCTACTCAAAAAGAGGATAAATCAGCACCTAAAAAACAATAACTAATTGGACCCAAATCAGCATGGCTTTACTGAAGGCAAATCATGTTGGATGAAGGTGGTGCCGTGGATATTGCCTACCTGGACTTCAGCAAAGCCTTTGATACGGTTCCACATAAAGAGCTGATAGATAAATTAGTGAAGATTGGACTTAATCCCTGGATAGTTCAATGGATTTGCAGCTGGCTGAAGCGTAGACATCAGAGAGTTATTGTTAATGGCATTCTGAACAGAGACAGGTTACAAGCGGTGTGCCACAAGGGTCTGTTCTGGGTCCTATTCTTTTTAATATGTTTGTGAGTGACACAGGGGAAGGTTTGGTAGGGAAGGTTTGCCTTTTTGCCGATGACTCTAAAGTGTGCAATAGGGTTGATATTTCTGGAGGTGTCTGTAATATGGTAAATGATTTAGCTTTACTAGATAAATGGTCAAAGCAATGGAAACTGCAGTTTAATGTTTCCAAATGTAAAATAATGCACTTGGGGGAAAGGAATCCTCAATCTGAGTATTGCATTGGCAGTTCTGTGTTAGCAAAAACTTTAGAAGAAAAGGATTTAGGGGTAGTGATTTCTGACAGTCTAAAAATGGGTGAACAGTGCAGTAAGGTGGTAGGGAAAGCAAGTAGGATGCTTGGCTGCATAGCTAGAGGTATAACAAGCAGGAAGAGGGAGATTGTGATCCCGCTATATAGAGTGCTGGTGAGACCACATTTGGAATACTGTGTTCAGTTCTGAAGACCTCACCTACAAAAAGATATTGACAAAATTGAATGGGTCCAAAGACGGGCTACAAGAATGGTGGAAGGTCTTAAGCATAAAACGTATCAGGAAAGACTTAATGAACTCAATCTGTATAGTCTGGAGGACAGAAGGAAAAGGGGGGACATGATCAAAACATTTAAATATGTTAAAGGGTTAAATAAGGTCCAGGAGGGAAGTGTTTTTAATAGGAAAGTGAACACAAGAACAAGGGGACACAATTTGAAATTAGTTGGGGGAAGGATCAAAAGCAACATGAGAAAATATTATTTTACTGAAAGAGTAGTAGATCCTTGGAACAAACTTCCAGCAGACGTGGTAGATAAATCCACAGTAACTGAATTTAAACATGCCTGGGATAAACATATATCCATCCTAAGCTAAAATAAAGAAAATAGTATAAGGGCAGACTAGATGGACCATGAGGTCTTTTTCTGCGGTCAGATGTCTATGTTTCTATGTTTCTATGTAAGTGCCTAAAAGTGGTTATAGTGACATTTCCCTAGAACTGGGTAAGAGTCATGGGTGTATTCCTTGGAGAGAGACGTATGACAACAGGGAATTAGAAAAAATACAAGGAAAAACAGAACAGGAGGGAAAGAAAAGTATAGAACAAAAATGACAAAAGATACAATTCAGGGATTCATTGCAAGCTGCGATGGGAAGTGTTAATGTTGGTGTTGTGAGAACACTATACCATGTTATCTTTGTGTTTATTTTGTAGAAACTACACACATTGGACAGGAAAAAAGGATCATTATCTGTTCAGCTGTCTTATGACACAAGCCTTCAATTAAAGGTAAAAATAGCCAAAGCAGACACACACAAGGGAAAATGCAATAATAGTTTCTTTATCTAAAACAAAATAGAAGCAAAACTCCCTTTTTAAAAAGGGATTTCTTGTAAACACAAAGCTCACTTGAATACAGTGAGATAACAAAGACAAGAAAATACCAGTCAATTAAACAGTAACTGTGAAATTCGACACAGCCACAATTCTTCAGTCGTTGTAAAACTCACAATGATTTATGGTCAAAGTCCTGAAATCCAAACAGAGTCCTGAGAACAAATCCTGAAACGGCAAGTCAAGGTCCAACAAGTACGATCAGATAATCTTCCACACTGCGAGGCCGGCACGCTGCCAATTTAACAGCAGCCCAAATTACTTGAACCCCACCCAACCTGTTCTCTCCTATGCATAGCTCTATGCACGTGTGGGTCTATCATTGTTTCCTCATCAGAATCTAACGAAGATAATGAGGATTAGCTTCTTCCTGGGCTGTCTGCCAAGCCCCCCTCATCCATCTCACCGACACTTCCTTCTTCAGACTCTGTCGGCAGCAAAACAGGCCTGTGACATTTGGATGTCTCCCCCACATCCACCTCCACAGTCCTTGGGGCAGGAGCTTGGCCAGAGCTAACCACAACATTATCCAGCTGGCAAAGATGACGAATCTTCAGAGAACCTTTAGGAAGTTCAAAATAAATAATGGAACTTTGCTGCAGTTGTATCCAGTTTTAGTCAACCATTACCCACTTTTCTACCTCCGCTGATTTACTGATTGTATGAATGAACTGTCCTGCCATTCTATCCTGATTTGTCTTCCTTCTATTCTCTTTTGGAGTCACCATTGGCTAGTTGTTTCAGGGGTGGGTTCCACTTACCTTCGCATTGCAACATTCCGCGCACTGCCTTGCATTTGCAGCAATAGGGGTCTTGAAACTTTATCTTGCAAAGTTTAAGGAAATGCAAATGCTCTCCACTCTTACTCAATCTTTTCGCACAGGCTTCTCCACTCACATAAAAGGAGGGAGCACCTTGCAACATGACCTCTGTGTCCAATTAACCGAAGGGAATGAAGAAGCCCTTGTATTCATCGATGCTCTCCTATTACCTGAACACTTACTTGCAAGATAAAGTGAAAAATCTCTTCAATGCCATATAGTCCATTAAGACTGAAATGGATAAATGTATCTAGCCAACTGGATGAAAAACAAACAAAAATATAACATTTTTAATTTCATGCACCCATTGACAAAGTGAGCTGTTTCATGCACCCATTGACAAAGTGAGCTGTTGCCCAGTGACGACCAGCCAGTATGTGCTTATACAACAATAAGAATTACAATAGCACAGCTTTCTGATAACGTTTTTTATCTCTGTTAAAAACATATTTAAACTTTAATAAGCAGAAAATCTACCACTGTTCTTTGTATTATTAATTTATTCTTTCTTGGTTTAAAATCATCAAACTATCCTGTTCCAGCAATTACCAGTGCAGGAAGTCAGACTTAGATAAGAGGCCTTTATATGGATTATATAACTTGCTGAAATGCCAGGGGTGCAGGAGCTCAGGAAAAACAAACATGCTTATTTCAGTAGGTGAGATCATGAGCAAACACATCTAAGATTTAGGAATCTGAGCATAGTGTAGCCTCCTACCAGCCCAGAGGTTAATTATAGAAGGAACACAGCACATTCAGAAAGCCTGAGCCAAAACTGGAAAGCTGTTTCCCAAGACAAGTCTGACTCTAAGGCCCTAATTCAACAGTACTCAATCAGGAATGCCTTTCTGAGGAATCTCACTGGGCGTTTCTGTTCTCCTTTGATATACATCTTAATTTTATCTATTTATTATTTATTTATTGAATTTGTATGCCGCCCCTCTCCGAGGACTCGGGGTGGCTCACAACATAATAAAAAACAGTATACAATATCAAAATCTAAAATCCAATTAATGTAGTTAACTACTCTAAAAACCCTGGAATATTAAAAATCATTCATTCAAATTCAACAACAAGCATACATCGCACTCGTCGAACGGAAGCTAGGATCTAGTGGATCTAGGATCTAGACAATTCTTATGGAAGGTGAGGAAGGTGGGGGCAGTACAAATCTCTGGGGGGAGCTGATTCTAGAGAGCTGGAGCCCCCACAGAGAAGGCTCTTCCCCTAGGCCCCGCCAAGTGACACTGTTTAGTTGACGGGACCTGGACAAGGCCACCTCTGTGGGACCTGACCAGTCGCTGGGACTCATGCGGCAGGAGGCGGTCCTGCAAGTAATCTGGTCCAATGCCATGTAGAGCTTTATAGGTCATAACCTTACATCAACGATGTAAGGTCTCTAGATCTTTCTCCTGCTCAAGTGATTCAGCCTGCTCAAGTGGTCCATTACCTGAGGATTTGGCTTATTGGGAACTGGTATACCGATGCATGGGATGAAATGGGCCTGTTTTGAAAATAAATAAATTACCGTCCATATTATGGTATGCCTGTTGCTGTCTGAGAAGTCAACTATAAAGTCCATTCCAGTCTCCTCCCATGGCCTACTGGGTTCGCCTACTGGTTGTAACAACCCTAACAAGCTTTGTCTCCTGCAGGTGGACCCCTGGTAGAGGGGAGCCATCTGTCGTGCCAAGCCTCGACATATGCACCTTGGTAGGAAGGAGAGACACTGATAAAGGAGATGAATGGATGCTAAAACAAAGAGCTATTCACAGCAGTTGAAAGCCTGACATCATGTTACAGGAGACGTAAAGTGAAACTACAACCAGAGAGTGACAGTCTGAGCTCTGTGAGGCCAATGACCAGCTGAGATGGGAGGGCTTACAGCACCATATGATGGTTTGGTAGGGGGAAGATGAAGATGTGTATAAATAGCGCAGGGAGGCGGATGTTCTCAGCGCTAAATTTCATCTGAATTGTTGCGGCGTGGTCTGAACTCTTTCCTGTAGCATAATTAAAGCTGAAGTCCATACTTTTGAAAGTGTCTTGAAGTCATTAACGCACAGGTTTGGCTTATCCCAATGATGCCGAAACAATGGCACGGGTGCCATAGTTGGCACGCGGAGCCATATCTGTTCGCACACGAGCCGTTGCCCTAGCTCAGCTCCAATGTGCATGTGTGTGTTGATTTTTGGCTTGCACAGAGGCTCTGAGAGGGTGTTTTTGGCTTCCAGAGAGCCTCTAGGGGCATGGGGGAGGGCATTTTTACCCACTTCTGGCTCCAGGGAAGCATTTGGAGCCTGAAGAAGGTGAAACACAAGCCTACCGTGCCCACCGGAAGTTGGGAAACAGGCCATTTCCG
Organism: Erythrolamprus reginae; assembly: GCF_031021105.1. NCBI lineage: Eukaryota > Metazoa > Chordata > Lepidosauria > Squamata > Dipsadidae > Erythrolamprus > Erythrolamprus reginae. Next base: position 70,146,894 of record NC_091950.1, read on the forward strand.
GCCTCCAGAGGGCCTCTGGGGAGATGGGGGAAGCTGTTTTCACTCTCCCCAGGCATTGAATTATGGGTGTGGGCACTCGCGCATGTGCGATAGCGTGCGCCCAGGCTCTTTCAGAACCCGAGGAAAAAAAGGTTCGCCATCCCTGGCTTAGCTGCTCCGAGAGAACTATCAGTTTTAAGTTTGGGAGATAACCCACAGATTCACTGTGTTGAAAAAAAAATCACAAGGTGAGGTTATTAAAATCTGATTATCTATAAATGCAGCACAATAGTCAACAATGGGGAAAGCTTTGCACGCATGCAAACATTTCCACTTGAATTGGCATGCTAGCCTCTACCTGTACACAAAGGCATCCTATTCTGTTCAGTCATGCTGTACCCATGGAGATTGGCTTTTCATTGATGTCATCAGTACAACTTAAAAGAAAAAAAGCACCATTTGTCCTCCTTTGTTTAATTCTACATAAGAATAGATCTCCTGAATAGGGCTGCAGTACTAAATCCAAATCTCTTTGGGTTAACTTTGAGCCAGCATGGCATGGATATTTCCTTTAGCTGGAGATGCTTTTGTTGCTAATATAACCAGTCTGAGAATAGCTATCATATTACACAGCCTGAGAGTGTTTTGTTGTTTTTATCTTTTCTCTTATGAAATCAGATTTTTAAGCTAGTGAGCCACCTGTGACTCTTATTAAAAAATGCAAATTATACTCTCATCACCCATGAACTGCTCACATAGATTATTCCAACTTATTTCTTCTGCTACCTTTAAATAACGTTTGGAAACTGCAGGTAATTTGGAAAGCTCTACCAGGCTGTGACTTCTTATTGAAAGCATATAATTTCATTGTTGTGCAACTTGTTTTGGTTTTCAGAATCTTTTTTTTTTAATGGTTTCCAAGATTTTGCTCATCAGTTAAGGAAATGCTACTAGATTTGCAATGCAAAGATCCAGATCACTTGATGACAATAAAGCTATAAAGAAAACCATTAACTTAAAGCTGTCAACATCCAGATTTTTGGCAGTCGGGATCTGGTAATGCTGGTTTTAATATGGAGGTTCTGTTCTGTATGTCTTCTTGTAAAGTGCATTTCACCGACTGAATAAATTCTTTTATTGAGGAAATTTGTTTAGCTTCTTTTGTTCTTCTATTATACACAATTTGATCCTGTTTAATTAAAAACACATTTTATTGCAATTTAATTCCATAAGACGTTTTAGCAGCTATTTCAAAATACACAATGGCATATAAATATTTAAGTAAATTAAAAATACTGTTGAGATTTTATCAAGTACAGTGATCCCCCGCTCGTTGCGAGGGTTCCGTTCCAGGACCCCCCGCAACGAGCGGGTTTTCGCGAAGTAGCGCTGCGGAAGTAAAAACACCATCTGCGCATGTGCAGATGGTGTTTTAAACTTCCGCAGCGCTAGCGAGGAGCCGAAGATTGGGGGGGCGGTGCGGATGTTTTAAAACGTCGCCGCCCACATGGGGGGCTCGCTAGCACCCCCTCGAACCCCCAACCCGGGTTTGGGGGGGTGCTAGCAAGCCCCCCATGTCGGCGGCGATGTTTTAAAAGAGCCGCACCGCCCCCCAATCTTCGGCTCCTCAGCGGCGAACGAGCGAAGCCAAGCCGGCAGCAATGTCGCCGCCGCTGCAGCCAACGCGCGCTACGATCTTCCGGGCCAGCTCAGTCACGGAAGGCAGCCGCTTGGCCCGGGATGCTGGGCCGAGAGGAGCTGGGCTTGATCCGCTGAGCCTGGCTGGCCCGGAAGATCGTAGCACGCGTTGGCTGCAGCGGCGAGCGAAGCCAAGCCGGCAGCAATGTCGCCGCCGCTGCAGCCAACGCGCGCTACGATCTTCCGGGCCAGCCAGGCTCAGCGGATCAAGCCCGGCTCCTCTCGGCCCAGCATCCCGGGCCAAGCGGCTGCCTTCCGTCACTGAGCCTGGCTGGCCCGGAAGATCGTAGCGCGCGTTGGCTGCAGCGGCGAGCGAAGCCAAGCTGGCAGCAATGTCGCCGCCGCTGCAGCCAACGCGCGCTACGATCTTCCGGGCCAGCCAGGCTCAGCGGATCAAGCCCGGCTCCTCTCGGCCCAGCATCCCGGGCCAAGCGGCTGCCTTCCGTCACTGAGCCTGGCTGGCCCGGAAGATCGTAGCGCGCGTTGGCTGCAGCGGCGGCGACATTGCTGCCGGCTTGGCTTTGCTCGCCGCTGAAGCCAACGCGCGCTACGATCTTCCGGGCCAGCCAGGCTCAGTCACGGAAGGCAGCCGCTTGGCCCGGGATGCTGGGCCGAAAGGAGCCGGGCTTGAAGATCGCAGCGCGCGTTGGCTGCGGTGGCGAGGGCTTGCGATGGAGGGTGGAGGAAGCGGCCATGGGAGGGCGAGCTGCCTTAGGGAGGAGGATCGGGCGGGACCAGGTGGGGGCTGGAATTTCTCCGCTGGGAAGAAGCGGCCAGGGCGAAGGGCGGGCGAGCGGCGAAGGGCGGGCGAGCGGGTGCTGGGGAGGGCTTCTCACCCTCCCGCCAGCAAGAGGGGGAGCGAACGGCGTGGGCAGGCGAAGGGCGGGCGAGCGGCAGCGAGGAGTTTGCGTGGGCGGTGGGGAAACTCCTCGCTGATGCCAGCAAGAGGGGGAAGACCCAGGGAAGCCGCCCAGCAGCTGATCTCCCAGTTGCCATCTACGCATGCGTGCCCATAGAAAAAAAGGGCACGCATGCGTAGATGGTATTTTGACTTCCGGGTTGAAAAATCGCGAATTACCCTGTTCGCAATGGTCGGGGACGCAATAACCGGGGGATCACTGTATTTCAGTGGACAAATGAATGGCAATGGGACTGCCTACTGCCACATGAATTCCAGTGACCAGCTCGGTCCCACAGTGTCGACCTTCTCCAGGTCCTGTCAACTGGAAAGTGTCATTTGGCAGGACCTAGGGGAAGAGCCTTCTCTGTAGGAGCCCCGGCACTCTGGAATCAACTCCCCCGGAGATTCGTTCTGCCCCATCCTCCTCGCCTTTTGTAAGAGTCTTAAGACTCATTTATATCATCAAGCCGATTAGATCTTGGCCCTTGGCCAACTGTTTGTTATGATCCTTGTACGAATGGGTGTGATTGATTTTTAATATTTGGGATTTTAGATAGCTATTTCATTTTAATTTAATTGGATTAATGTTATTGTAATTTACTGTTTTTAATGTGTTGTAAACCTCCCCGAGTCTTTGGAGAAGGGCGGCATAGAAATCCAATAAGTAAATAAATAATAATAAAATATTTGAATGAAATGTTAAAAACATCGTCCATCATAGTTTTATGGTTCTATTATTTCTATTTTTATTTTTATGGTTCTATTATTATTATTGAAATAAAATAAAATGGAATCTGTTATTAAAATTGATATTTAACGTTTACTTCATTGAATTAAATATTCAAATTCTCCTGCTGTTAACAGATATACTCAGTAGATGACATGGTTAGGTCTCGGAGGCAATTGATTAATTTGTGAGTAATGTAGCTAAATCCATCCACTGTCATTAAGTAGAAATAAAACAAGTATACAGTATATTTATTCCACTACTAATGAAAAAAACTCTTTGGTATTACGAAAACAAATAGCCTCTGCAAAAATGCAAGTAATATTGGAGTTACCAGAAGAAAACCCTCTTTAAAAATGGTACCATAAAATACATATATTTAAAATGGTGCTGTGCAAATTACTTTTTTCCATCACTATAATTTGAAAATGTTGGAATGGTGGGGTTTTTTTGGATCTTAAGGGCAGTCATTTTGTATCCTCTGTTTTGGGAATATTCACAGACAAACAAATTTTCTAAATATAAAGCTATTATTAGTATTAGTGCTTACTAACAATTATCAAAGAATATACTGCCTTATATATCCTCAGCTTATATTTCTCATTAGTTTGATTTGATAGTGCAATCATTTAGGAATGGAGCTCCATAGAAATTCACCTGTAATCAGGAAGATGTTTGTCAATTTTTGATGCTTCATTCTTGAATTTTTTTGGTTACAAAAGTAACTTAGATTTTATCTAGATTCCAGTACAGGTAGTCCTCACTTTAGTTTACTGACTGCTCAAAATTATAAGAGCACTGAAAAAAGTGACTTATGACCAGTTAAGGGCTTCCAAAATTTTTACTACCAAACTGTGGCCGTGGCTTATGCAGGACGTTCTGCATTTTCTTTCAACATCTTTCATGCAAATTGGGTACTCTGGGGCGGAGCTCCATTTTTGCTACCCGACTGCGTTTCCCCCTCGTCCGTACACAGCACAACCCTGCTTATGACCGTTTTTCACAGTTATGACCTTTCTAGCAACCCCATGATCATGTGGTCCAAATACTGGTTCATATTTATGATTGTTGCTTTGTCCCAAGATCATGTGATCGCCTTTTGCAACCTATTGATTACCAATGTGGTCAATGTGGAAGCCAGGTTCACTTATCAATTGCAGTGATTCACTTAACAACTGAAGCAAGACATGTTGTAAATTGGGGCAAAAGTCACTTAACAAGTGTCTCACTCAACAACATAAATTTTGGGCTTGTAAGTCGAGGATTACATGCATACTGCTTCCAGTAAATCCCAATTCTACGTCAACATGATGGAAATGGGTCTCGATCATCTTATATAAAGAAAGTTACAAAGCAGGAATGAATTTGGTAAATCATCTAATCCAATTCCCTGCTCAGCATAGAATCCAGAATATAGCACATCAAAAAATATCTGTGCAGTCGGTTTTAATATCTCCAGCAAGAGACCATTACATAATTGCACTTACCATGAATTGCATTTGCAATGAAGAATAAGATGATTCCTAGTGAAATTATTGTGTAATCTTATAAAATGTATACAAAATCCTTATTTTAAGCATTGCCACTTCGGGGGGGGGGGGGGTTTCCCTCAGAGGTGTTCCTTCTTTGTTGCATCTGGCTTTATGGAACACTCTTCTCCTCCCTGAGTTCCAACAGCACCCGCCCTCCCTCCCCCACCCTTTTCACTTCCCAGGCAGCATTTTAAGACCTGGCTGTTCTCCAGGATAGAGTGTGGTCATGGCATGGGTTGCTGGTTTTCTGTTCTTGCTTTTATTGCTTCTTTTGTTTTTAGTGGTGCATCCATTGTTTTACTCTGGGATCCTAAAACGATCAGAGTTTTGTTTTAAGATAAGTAGCTATACAACTGTTTTAAATAATGGGGGCACTATGAAATGTGCAGTGAATTATTAGAAGTTGTTTGACATAATTCAAAATACATTAGAGGTCTTCCATTTTAGTAGCCCTCGCCTATATGTTAGGCTGCTAGCCTGTGGCTAATCTAATCTATATAATCTACAACCCTGAAAATGAAAATGAGTAAGATTCAGACAAATAATTAGCCTTTTTCTGTTTCTGAAATTCTTCTTACTGTATGTCCAAACACTTCTGCAAAACAATTGGTTGAGGAACGTTGTCCTAAAATCTGGTCAGTTAAAAAACACCTGCTTATTTTGTAGCTACACAGTCTCTTATGGTGCCAAGAAGCCCACTGGTAATTTGCTTGACAGTGATGGTGAACCTTTTTTCCTCGTACGAGTGCCCACACCCATAGTTCAATGCCTGTGGACGGTGGAATGGCCTCCCCTGTCCCCCCAGAGGCCCTCTGAAAGCCAGAAACAGCCCATTTCCCAACCATTTCCCTAATGGTAGGCCCATTTTTCACCCTCCCCATGCTCCAGAGACTTCCCTGGAGCCTGGGGAGGGCAAAAACACCCTCTTCCTTTCCCCTGGAGGTCCTCTGGCAGCTGAAAATTCCCACCCAGAGCCTCAGTGCGAGCCAAAAATCAGCTGGCCAGGGCACACATATGTGCTGGAGCGGAGCTAGGGCAATGGCTCACGTGCCAGCAGATATTATTATTATTTATTATTATTTATTAGATTTGTATGCCGCCCCTTTCCGTAGACTCGGGGTGGCTCACAAGACAATAAAAACAGTTTATAAGATATGGCTCCACATGCCACCTGTGGCATCTGTGCCATAGATTTGCCATCACTGGCTTAGGACATGCCCTCCCAATATTCCCCTCCCCCCAGGGAAGGGCTGCCTGTCACTGGTACTACCAGTGTGTTCCCATTCAACGGCGCAGGGGCGCACATGTCTGCCGTGCGCACACATGCATGTCATTTTGATTCTGAATGTATGCGCGCAAGCAAAAAAATGCCCCAAAGCATCAAAATCTCTTGCATGTGAGCATCCTCACGCAAGATTTTGCTTGCGGAGCATGCACAGAAATGGAATGTCATGTGGGGGTGCACATGTGTGCGTCAGGGACACTCAGTTTTGATTTTCACTATCACACTATGGCCATACTGGGTGCAGCCCACTACTGCCTCCCCCCTAGGGTCAACCTGCTGCTACAGACGACTTAGATGTTTTAATGTGGAAGTGGCATTTTCCAGGTGATGTTGGCCCAAGATCTTCCAAGAAGACAGCCTAGAAAAGGAGCATGAAAGAGGAGGTGGATGGTCAGCAATGGGTTCAGCTCTACATGATCCAGCAGTCTGTGGAGGGATTGCCCCCTTCTGTCTGGTTGCTGGGCTCTGTGCCTGTCTTCCATCCTGTTCTGCCTGTGAAGTCTTGAATCTTTTATTTTTCTTTTTGTTACAACCCAGATGACATTGCTACATTGAGCATCAATATGCAAACTTAAAGCAGCTGAAAAGGCCAGTCCTGCTTTTGAATGCCAAGGTATTTGTGCCATGCTGTGAAAGGATTGATCTGAGAGGCTTTCTATATGAATTTGAGGTGGTGGTGAACAGAAGGCCTTCCTCTAGAATAGATTTACCATTGCTCAGTGACAGTGATGAAAACTGAACATTGGCTTCTGTAGCTGTTTTATTTACTGTTTTTTGAAGGATAGATCAACATATCCACCCATACATACTTTGCGAACCCTTTTCCCAAACTCCAACTCTTCAATAGAATTTAGCCAACAACTACATTGCAGTGGCATAAACCCACATTAGATGGCAGCCGAGATATTTTTTTAAAAAAATCTTATAACTTTGTACTGTCAACTGGTAGTCAACAATTGATGAGCATGTGGGGAAAATTATGTGAAAAAATTAAAATGAATCCCATTAGCTATACCTCTTATATCAAACCTGAAGAATGCTTATTCATCAGCCACAATAACTCAGGTGGCTTCCATATTGAAGTCAAGAAATGCAATCTGTTTGTTGCCACTTAATGGTTGTTAGTTCAATAGGTTGACTGGGCAACAAGGATTTTGTTTCATGAACACTTTTGGGTGTATCTGATAGACTTCTGGCTGCTAATCATGGAAATAATCTGTAATCACGCACCATTTTATAGAAAATTTCTGCTTTTATACAATGCCAATGTACACCCTTCAGTACTTGTTGGCTATGCTGCGCATATAAAGTGCCTTCCGTCCCCTGTCTAATTGTCTCTCCTTATCTCATTTATCTTTTCTTCCTTTCAAATATGTCCACCTATACTTTTATATCTTTTCTTCTATTCTTTTCTTTATTTATATTATTACATATCTATTCTCTTCAATGTGTATTATGTATTGGACAAAATAAATAAAATAAATAAATAAATAAATAAATAAACATATGTCCATGTGGAACTATTGTTGAAGCACATCCAGCACACCATGTACAACAGGAATATCTGTGGAGATCTAAAGGTAATGCCTCTGTTGCTTGGATTGCAGTTCAGATATACCAAGTACTGTTGTATATATGAATGGAACAGTTGTGAAGAGAGTCACAAAACATTAAAAATAAATGGCCAGTCTCAAAGAATTTGGTTCTAGGACAAAAAAAATGGCATATGAATCATTTGTTGATCTGACAAGGTATGTTTGCCTTCATTTCACATAAAAACTGATGAAAAATTTTGTGAAAGTGATGAACAAGAAAGTTAAAAGTTTTCATTATTTGAGACAAATGTTTCCAAGAATACCGTAACTCATCCCAAGTTTAAGAAAGGCATTTTTGTTGGTCCACAGATTGGATATGACAAGCAGTTTGAAGATAACTAATACAGCTAAAACATAAATATTTTAGACACTTAACATGAATGCAACAATAATTGAGAATAATTGAGAATGAATTTCATGTTGGGAAAAATCAAGGGCTAACAAAATACAAAGTTATTAAATGCTAAATTAAATCACTGATGTCATACAAGAACTTGAAAAAGTATATATTGATAGAGAGTCCTGGTGAAATGATATCCAATGAATCAGAGAAAGATGGAAATGACTGGACAAGAAGAAAAAGTGATTATTTGGATTTTGACAGCTCAAATAAATTTGCTTTAAATTTGGTATTTATGCCAGGGATGATCATGCAAACAAAAGTATATGGCAGTGATGGTGAACCTATGGCATGGCTGCCACAGGTGGCACACAGAGCCATATCTGTTGGCACGCGAGCTGTTGCCCTAGCTCAGCTCCAACGTGCATGTGTGTGCCGGCCAGCTGATTTTTGGCTTGCACAGAAGCTATGGGAGGGCGTTTTTGGCTTCTATAAAGCCTCTGGGGGATGGGAGAGGCGTTTTTACCTTCCCCCGTCTCCAGGGAAACCTTGGGAGCCTACAGAAGTTGGGAAACAGGCCATTTCTGGCCTCCAGAGGGCCTCGGGGGGGGGGGAGCTGTTTTTGCCCTCCCCAGGCATTGAATTATGGGTGTAGGCACTCACACATGTGCAATAGCATGCTCCCACGATCTTTCGGCACCCAAGGAAAAAAAGGTTCCCCATCACTGGTATATGGTATCATCAAGAGAGTAAAAGAATTGAAATGGAAATGGGCTGGTCATATAACAAGAACTGATGGCAGGTGGATGAAGGGAGTTATAGAATGGATCCATGAGAGACCTAAAACAAGATGGATCAACAACCTGACCAAGTATTGTGAGTCCAATTGGTAAAAAGCTCAGAACCGTATTAGTTGGAAACATGAGGAATTGGCCTTCATCCAGCAGTGGATAGAAAATTGCTAAAATTGATGACAATTATGATCAAGGATAACACACAATAGATACATGACTGCCAGTTATTTTCAGATGATTTCAGATATTATTATTATTATTATTATTATTATTATTATTATTATTATTATTATTATTTAGATTTGTATGCCGCCCCTCTCCTCCTATGACACGGAGTGGCTCACAACAACAATACAGAATACAAATCCAATGATTAATAACAAACAGTTAAAAACCCATACAACCTAAACAGACTACAGTGTTCCCTCGATTTTCTCGGGTTCAAACTTCGCGAATAGCCTATACCACGGTTTTTCAAAAAATATTAATTAAAAAAAAACCTTCGCGGGTTTTTTTCCTATACCACGGTTTTTCCTGCCCAATGACATCATGTCATCGCCAAACTAATAATTTTTGCAAATAAATAACAAAAAAATAATTATTGTTAATAAATAATTATGTTTATAAATATCAGGATCACTAAGTGTCTTATTCAATGGTGAGTACCAGTAATAATGGTGAGTAAATGGTTGGTTGTTAAGGGAATGGGAAATGGTAATTTAGGGGTTTAAAGTGTTAAGGGAAGGCTTGTGATACTGTCCATAGCCAAAAATGGTGTATTTACTTCCGCATCTCTACTTTGCGGAAATTCGACTTTCGCGGGCGGTCTTGGAACGCATCCCCCGGGAAACTCGAGGGAACACTGTATACGTAAAACGGGGCAACAGAGAATAATGGCAGAGGTTGGGTTTAGAATTTAACAAGGAGCAATGGATAGATTAATTTCTCCAAATGAATACTCATTTAGAATTTATCTGCTGTGTTGGGGAATGTTTTTAAGACTAACAAATGTTAACTAACAAACAAAACTCACTTCATTATGTGCTTGAAGTGGCTAAACTGAAGTAGGATTTAAACTGGAACAGGGTGGAGAAAGGTTACCAGGATCTTCTGAAGAATAGGTTTTACTTCACAATAATCTTCTGGCCTTGGATGAAAAAATGCCCTTCCTTGTATTTTAATTTTGCATTTGTTAGTAAGCACCTGCTGCCTCCTCCTTTAAGATGTTGAGTTGAAGGGTCAGCCTAGGCAAAATGCCAGGAATTGAAGTCACTTCTTTATAGCTAGGCTCTAGGCTTCCTGTTATTGTAATAATTTCCTCAGGAAATCTGACCATTACAAATGTTCTGGACTCCAGAGATTTTAATTTATTGTTGCCTGAGCAGCCAAGCTAAAGTTATAATATTTCATTCTAAATCATTTGTCAATTCAGTAACTCATGTCCTTGATATTGCGTAATCCAGTGTTTTTCAACCAGTGTGCCGTGGCACACTAGTGTGCCGCGAGACATGGTCAGGTGTGCCGCGAAGCTCAGCAAGAGAGAGAAAGAGAGAGAGAAAGCAAGAGAGAGAGAGAAAGAGAGAGAAAGAAAGCAAGAGAGAAAGAAAGAAAGCAAGAGAAAGAAAGAGAGGGAGGGAAGGAGGGAGAGAGAAAGAGCAAAAAAGAGAGTAAGGAAGGAAGAGAGAAAGAAAGAGGGATGGAGAGAGAGAAGGAAGGAAGAGAGAGAAAGAGGGGGAGAAATAGAGCGAAAGGGAGGAAGAGAGAGAGAGAGAGAGAATTTTTTTGTCCAAACTTTTTTTAGCCCCCCCGCTCAATGTGCCCCATGATTTTGTATATGTAAAAAATGTGCCGCACCTCCAAAAAGGTTGAAAATCACTGGCGTAATCTATATAGATTTTAAAGAAATCTAGCTTTCTCCTTGAATGCTGTTGTAACAATGATGCAGTATTGGCTCATTTTACAAAATGCTCCTTGGTCATATTAACTATAATTAGGTTGTAGGATAGGACACAATTTCTGTGTGTGCATTTATGTCTTTTTAAATGATTTGTACTTTTGAGCAAATGAGAAATCACATATCCTTGCAAAATAATGAAAAGAATCTCTGCGAATTACCAAAGTATTGCTGCTGCTGCTTCTTCTACTACTTACTACTACTACTTTTCATTCTTTTTTATTGAATTTTGTGAAAACTACTATATCTGTATGGTATAGCAGGGGGACTTCAATTTCCCCAAAACAAATAAAATTTCAAAACAAACATACAAATAAAATTAATAATGGAGAGTGTTGTCACTTTATTGGTAGTGTTTCACAGACACATCAAAATACTGTACATACATGGTACAGAAAAAATTGCATTCTAATTATCAATCATAGCTGAAGGGAGAACTATATTTCCCTAGTGGGAAAGTATTACAGAAGGCTGAGTAAAGGTAACATGTCTGGAAGAAAAATGTGAACATCAGAATTGCTTATACTGTATCCTTATATCTAACAAAACATTGGCACATTTACTCAAAGAATAATTGGATGTTAAATTCATAAAACAAGTACCTAAGAGAACATTGGGGATGTGGGCATATACAATTGTAAACAGTATAGAAAAGTGGCTCTTCCTCTTACTTTACAATAGCTGGATTCACAAATCGCATCAAAGCATGGGTTTGATTGATTTTTGCTTAGTGAACAACATGAACCCAACAGCTACAGCTTGTAAAGAAGTGCACAGTTCAGTGTTACATAATACAGCCAATTGAAGCTGACTCATTAAACCATTGATAAATGATTTTATCATTACCATTAGAGCCGGGGTGGCGAAGTGGTTAGAGTGTAGCACTACAGGCTACTTCAGCTAACTGCTAGCTGTAGTTCAGCAGTTCAAATCTCACCACTGGCTCAAGGTTGACTCAGCCTTTCATCTTTCCGAGGTGGGTAAAATGAGGACCCAGATTGTTGTGGGCAATATGCTGACTCTGTAAACTGCTTAGAGAGGGCTGTAAAAGCACTATGAAGTGGTATCTAATTCTAAATGCTATTGCTATTTAATGGAGTATGTGAGCAAGGTCTATATCTACAAGTGCTTTTTTTTTTTAACAAAACACAAATACAAGATGTTTGCTTAGTTAAGAATAAAAATGAACTGACAAAATTAAGTATCATAGATTTATTTGTCACAAAAATTAAATGGAACTGCTTTCTATATAAGTCAACGCTAAATAGAGCCTATGCACAAAATAACATTTTTAGAATAAAAATGTTGTATTATATTGAGTTGGATTTGTTTCAACAAGTTAATTGCAATAAAAATGTTTATTATTATTATTATTATTATTATTATTATTATTATTATTATTATCTGGGAAATCTACTTCAACAATTTGATGGCACATTACCAAAATAAAAGGACCATATTTTTTGGAATATAAGACACACTAGAGCAGTGGTTCTCAACCTTTCTAATGCCATGACCCCTTAATACAGTTCCTCATGTTGTGGTGACCGCCAACCATAAGTCTAGCGCCAATTATCCCAACAGAGCTTTAAACTGATTGATAGGAAGGTCAGAGGGACACCCCCAGTGTAAACGCCTGATTGGTCAGATTGTAAAAATATATTCCAAGGCAACAAATAGAAGCTTTAGTTCCTAACACCATGGGAAATTTGTCTTTTCCCATGGTCTTAGGCGACCCCTGTGAAATGGTTATTCAACCCCCAAAGGGGTCCCGACCCCCAGGTTGAGAACCACTGCACTAGAGTATAAGGCGCACCTAGATTTTTAGACAAGGAAAACAAGAAGAAAAGTATTCTGAACTAAATGGTGTAGTAATATATTATTTAATAAAATACCAGTGTAGAATACTTTTTACAATCATGTACAACTTTTCCAACCATGTACACTTTTTACAAACGTCAAACGTGACAGCTTTAAGACTTGTGGACTTCAACTCCCAGAATTCTTCCTCCAGTCATGCAAGCTCAGGAATGGGAGTTGAAGTCCACAAGTGTTAAATTTGCCAAGTTTGAAGACCCTTGCACCCCTAACCCCTAATCCTTCAAACTTGACAGCTTTAAGACTAGTGGACTTCAACTCCCAGAATTCTTCCTCCCATCATACTAGATGGGGTAATTAGAAGGCAAAAATGTCCCCAATTTTGCAAAAAAACTTGCCCCCCCCCTCTTTTGCAAAAACAGGGCTTGCAGAGGGTTTGGGAAGCCAGCAGAGTTCTCCTATGGGGTGGGAGAAAGCAAAAAAAAAAAGGCCCGTTTTTGCAAAAATAGGGGTGTTTTTGCCTTCCTCCACCCCCTAGGAGTGTTCGGCAGGTTTCCCCAAACCACTGAGCACCCCATTTTTTACAAAAAAACCAGGCCCATTTTTTGCAAAAATGGTATGCAGGGGCAGGGCTCCAGGAGGCCAAAAATGGCTGTATTCGGTGCATAAGATGCATTGACATTTCCACCCTCTTTGGGGGGCAAAATGTGCGTCTTATACTTCAAAAAATACTGTATTCTCATAATATATGAGGCATCAACTCTAGCCCTCAAAGGCTACTTTGGACTGGTACTAATTTGTATGGGATCTGAAACTTTCCACATTATGTGTAGAAGCTCAAGATTTCAATCACTTAAAATGCTGGCTCCACTAGGAGAATCACAACTGTAACTATTTCCATTAATTTCAAGGAAGTCAGGCTGATGAATTACAGTGACATTAATTCACTTTGTGTTAATACTGGGGCTTAAAATTAAAGACCTGCTTCCATTTTGGGCTTAAGTACAGCATTACAAAATTGATAAATCTGGCATGTTATATCAAGCAGCATGGCTGTGGGAATTAACAAGATACAGAGCTGTAAGAGACAAACAGATTTCCCAATAACGTTTTTTTAAACTTGCAGTACAAATACCAAACTGGGAAAAGGTAGGGAAGGATAGGATTATAAATTAATATTTAATACTCATTAATTCTTAATTAGTAAAAAATCTTCATTAATCTGTAGAACATCCAATTTATGATATACATTCGTTTAGGATCCAGTTTATATGTGGAAGGTTTAAATTATTTTTTCATTACCGTCCTAACTGCAAACAGCCATTAAACAAGGTAGTTGTTAAATGAGAATTACTTTTAGTCAATGGCTGATATAAGATCTTCAGTTTCTAAATATCTGTTTAAAACAAAAACCTGAAAAACCACATCAGTTTTGAACTGTATCACACTCACTGGTTAATTCCAAAGGTGAAATCTAGCATGTTTGGACAGGTTAAATCCACTTAATAATAAAACTTAAAGTAGTGGAAATTTTGAGTAGTTTGGAGAACCTGTAGCAGAATTTTTGAGTATTTCAGAGAACCGGCACATACCACCTTTGACTGGAGTGGAGTGGGAATGGAGATTTTGCAATATCCTTCCCCTGCCACACCCACCAAGCCACACCATGTCCACCAAGGCACACCCACAGAACCTTAGTAAAAAAAAAGAAAAAAGGATTTCATCATTGGTTAATTGCAGGGTTTTCTAATGATGCTAATTTTATATTATTTCCCCAGTTGTGACTTACAGTATCTTCAAGACAAAATTGACACAGACTAAATTACAGCAATGAAAACACTACAAGCCCCTAATGGTAGAATGACCTTAATCAGTGACTTTGGGCGTTATATATTAGCCAGCTCCTTCCCTCAAGACACAGAAATATGCTTTTCCTTTCTCAGAACGATGCTGTGAATTAATCAAAACCGTCCAATGGCTTCACATGTAATTAGTCCTAATCCAGGCTGCCGATTCTAAAATTATAAATTAATGACACGATACTGCTCCTAAAGTTTAAGAAAACTGAATAAACGTAACTTACATATACCTAGCCAAAACACAACTGGAAGTTACTACGTTATGGGATGTGGGGAATCACCTAGCGTAGTCTGGCACAGGCAAAGTACAAGTAATTCTTGACTTATGACTACAATTGAGTCCAAAATTTCTGTTCCTAAATGAAACATTTGTTAAGTGAGTTTACCCTCTTCTTGCCACAGTTAAGTGAATCACTATAGTTGTTAAATTAGTCAAACTGTCATTGCTTGTCAGAAAGTTGCAAAAGGAGATCACTTGACCTTGGGACATTGGGACCCTGCAATATGAGCCAACTGCCAAGCGTCTGAATTTTATCATATCACCATGGAGATGCTACTATGCAGGCAGAGGTTGCTACTTACAACCACTAGCGGTATGATGCGCACACAGCTCTGCGTTGCTGGCGGGCACGTGCCCCAGTGAGATTTTGCTTCTGCGCATGTGGAGGAAGCAAAGTCTCGCAAGAAGACACGCACACACAAGATTTTGAGGGTTTTTTTGCTTCTGTGCATGCATATTTGTGCATATTTGTTACCAGTACACAGTGTGGCCCGTACTGGCTAGTAACCCATTACTGCTACTATGGTTGTAAAACTGCTTGTAAGGTCACTTTTTTCAGTGCCTGTAAGTTAAGGACTACCTGTCTTTAAAGCTAAATAAATTTGTTTAGACACCTGATTAGGATGGATGAAATAAGTCAACAGTATTAAAACTCTAGTTTAGCCAAAGAGTACTGTATTTTTCAATCTCTCTTTAACACGGCCATTTTTCCAGCCCTGCCTAGAGAAGAAAGAAGAGGCTGATGTTACCAGCCCTTCCCTGCGCTTGAAAAGAGGCCCTTCAGTAAACCAAGGAAGTGAAGATTAAGGCCCAACTCCTGACACATTTCCTTCCTGCAATTAGAAGGGAAGGCTCTGGGAGTCCAGATACGACTGTGAAGTGTGAGGAAAAGGAGTTCCCTCCACACTTGCATTCCTTCAATCTGGGTTTCCGCTCCCATTTTGCGGAGCCGAGAGCCAAGATGCGAGGGCTGCTCTTCGCCTCGCTCGCCCTCTTGTCGCCTTTCTCGGGCCTTTGGGGCTCGGCCGAACTCCCCCCGAGCGGCCGCGCTTGGTGCCACGCATCCGGGGCCTGCTACGCCGTCCACCTAGGCCGCACGAACTTTCAGCAGGCCCAGAACGCTTGCGCTCAGTACGGGGGAGCCCTGAGTACGGCCAGCGGCACCGCCGAAATCGGGGCCCTTCTCGCTCTGCTGGAAGGCCTCGCCGGCGAGACGGGCGCTGTTTTCTTTTGGTTGGGCCTGGTTAAGAAAGCCCAGCAGTGCACCCATCAAGACCTGCCTCTCAGGGGCTTCTCCTGGTTCGACGAGCCGAAGGCCAACGGGGCGGCCAAGCCGCCCAAGTGGCTCAGGGAGCCGAGCAAGTCCTGCACGATGCAGAGGTGCGCCGGGTTGCAAGTCAGCTTCGGCCAAGCGCAGCTCGAGCCGTGGGGCCTGAAAGACCAGAGCTGCACCAAGGCCAACCCGGGTTATATCTGCAAATACAGCTACGCGGGCACCTGCCCGGCCCTCCACTCGGCTTCGGATGCCCGCGGAACGCTCTACTACAGGATGCCTTTTCAGCTTCAAAGCCCGGCGGTGGAATTCAGCCCTCCGGGCACTAATCTTACTCTAAGATGCCCCGAGCGAGAGGCGCGTTTCACTTGCCGCCTGTCGCCCAACGGCTCCCATTGGGAAGGCGCCGAGCGGGGCCTGTGCTCCTGTCCCAGCGGCTACTGGAGCCCGAGCAGCGGAGACTGTGCAGAATTCACCGACTGCTTTAGCTCCCAAGGCGCGTTCCGTTGTTTCTGCGCTCGGAGATCCCACTTGGTGGCCGACGAGGAGAGTTGCATGGCGCCAACCGGAGAAGTTGCGACGACGGCGAAGCCCGCCATATTTACTCCGCGGGCTGCGGAAACTTTCCCTGACAATAGCACCGGACGGCCTGGTCAGAATGCATCTCATCTGGAATCGTTTCCCACTCCGGCCGCCAACAGCACCACCAGCACCAAGCATTTGGCTTCTTCCGACGCCTTCAACTATATCTTCATTATCCTGATCCCTGTGGCGGCGGTGGTTCTCCTGGTGACGGTCGCGGTCTCGCTCAGGGCCTTCCAGGCGTGCTTCAAGGACGGCGCTTCCAAGGGAGGGACCCAGCCTGAAAAAGATGGGCCTGTGGCTGTAGAAGGCGACCCAGAAGCCCCTGCCACCCGCACCAACTCGGAACCTTCCCTGGGACCCAGCAAAGCAGAGCCCGCAGCTCCTCAGTAAGATTTTAACCCAGCCGAATTGGGACAACCATAAATAAGGAGGCTGAAAAGACACATTAAGAACATTTGGAGAAGAAATCCAGTGAGGGACGAAGAGGCGAAATTCTTTTCAATATAATAAATAGCAGCAAATGTTTTACGGGTTACGTGTGTAGAAATGGAAGCTATGTTTTTTTAAAGGCAGTTGTGTTTTGTTCCACGTTTGTTTGATGAATTAGCAGGGTTTCTTTTCCTCGAGATGCCCTTGGCAACATTGATCAGAAATCTCTCCTCCCCTCCATCTAGATTGTTCCCTAAAATAGAAGAGTTAAAAGGACGAGAAATGGCAGTGTGATACTTCTTGTAGTGATCCAGTTAGATAATTGAAAAATGGACTGTTGCAAGTGACTGTGCTGTGTGAAGGCCACCCCCTACTTGATTGTACTTCTCTCTCTCTCTCTCTCTCTCTCTCTCTCCTCCCCCTTCCTTGTTACTGCAGATGAGACCAAGCTGTGTGAACAGTGTTATGTTGCCTGGAGAAAAGTTCAAGGAGTCACTGCTAATTATATCTACTCTTGCTGTATCTTGCAAGAATTTGGACTGGATGCACAGGCTCTGCTGTCGCTGCCTTATTGTCTATAGAAGTGTTTCCCAACCTTGGCAACTTGAAGATATTTGGACTTCAACTCCCAGAAGTCCCCAGCGGACTTCTGGGAGTTGAAGTCCAAATATCTTCAAGTTGCCAAGGTTGGGCAACACTGGTCTATAGGGAGAACAAGCTAGTAGAACTGACTATAGTTGTAAGAAGTTACTCTTGTAGGTGGATTTCTTGGGTGGTGCAGTAATTATGGTTTTGGAACATAGGTAGATGTTTGCCACCATAGAGCAAAGGGGTGTGTGTGAAACTATGACTCCTGTAACATATCACTTTTATCACTTAACTTCCTTATTTTAAAACCCTCAAATATAATTCTCAATTTTTAAGGTATTAATGGTAAGACTTAATCAGAAACCAATAGAGTATTGGAAGTGCATTATATCTCATTCGAATTTGCTGGTTGCCTATCTAACACAGTGTTGATACAGTTGTCTTTTTGGGAATGTGCCCCATTGAATCAAAGACAACACATTCCAAATAGACATATGGGATGGCTGTCTTAAGTTCATCTTATTTTGAGTGTCATGGCTATTCTACTATACAAGCATGTCCAGTTCAATTTGGCTGAAAAAAAGACTGAAAAATTCAGTTCTGTGGTTTCATCAGTTCCTTTAAAGGAATACATGTTGAGCAGTGTTTAATGTTTATGATTTAAAGTTTTGTGTTTCAAATTGCTTAAATAAAGCAAGTTTTATATGCCCAGACAGGACAATTTTCAAACATTTCTTTAGCATCTGCTAGTTCACTGTTATGAAAAGTGTTGTACTTCATATATGTGCCTATTTAATAAAAGCTTAACTGATCATTGTAATTTCCTCCATCTTGCTTTTCTAATGAATTGAACTTGATAATTCAGCTATTTTCTAAATATCTTGCTCCTTAGCTTTTCAGATAAGGACCGGGAAGAGATCCTTGGCATCTAACTTATTCCTATGGGGACTCATTTCTTGGGTTATATTTTGGATTCTTTTTCCAAAATGGAGAAAAACCTTTTCATTTTTCCAGTTCTTAGTAAATATTTTATCTGTGAATTGTCTGGTGTGATACTGCATTCATCACTTGATTTTCATTGCTTGATTTTCATTGTATGAATATCATATAGTCCTACATTTTATATGGCTAACTTTTTTACTGATGAATTTAATGTGAGAAAATTTAGGAGATTCAAGGAAAAAGTAGGATATATATTTATAAACAAATGAATGCATGGAGATTTGATGCTTTACTCCTTAACTGTAAAGTATCATGGAGAGGTCAATTTGAAAATAAACCCAGTAAGGTTAGGAACAGAGAGACACTATTTAAAGGAAACGTTGAGTATCTTTTAGTAGTTTTATTTCAAATGGAGAAGTAGAAAGGTCAAACTGTCTTCTGCTTTTATTAAGAACACCTAAAATTAAGCATTTCAACCAGATAACATTTTAAAGTCTGTGCATCAGTATTCAAGAACTCCATATACAGAGCTTTAATTGGAAGCAGCTAATTTTATTCAGAAAACTGGTAGCCCAGTAATCCAAATTACCATGAATTGAATATAAGACCTTATTATCAGATTATCGTAGGACAGGTCTTTATAAATGAGAAAGTGGATATCAGATATATTTTGGGCAGAAATATAACTAGGATATGAATGCTTCATTTAGAATATGCCAGAACACAAACTGTAAGGGTTAAATGTTCTTTGCTAATGATTAAAAGTGCAGGCAATTTGTTGCTTTACTAAAAACCATATACAAATAGTTTAGCAGATGCAGAGAAATTAGATCCTGAGAAAATATTAGGATTTTATTTGTCTCATTCAGGGTTTTTTTTCCCATTCTGTCTGCTTTTTCTTCTGGAGTTCCAGATATATTTTTTACATCTTTAAACATGGACTTAGAATATTTTAGTTGATTTAGTAACCTAAACTTTAGCTTTGCAGTCCAGTTGATTTATGATTCAGCTACAGAGGGATTACTGAGAAAAGATTCAAATGTTTAACATATAAAATGTTCATATATTTATCTTTAAGGTAAATTTCTGAAGGTTACTGAGGATATGTACTGATTATGCTAAGCTTCTAAGATCAGAAGGACAAAGGAAAAACCATTAAATATTTTCTACTGAGAAAATATGTGTTTTGGTTTTACACAGTAAATAAAATGCTAAGTGCCAATGAACCTATTCAGTTTAGTGAACAAAAATGAACTATATTTGCAATTTTGACCCAGGAGTAGTTTTCAACGGTTCTTAAGCAATATACTACTAACTAGAGAAAACTTAAAATACAGATGCATTTTGCTTGTGGAATCACCGTATCACTTATCCGGTGTGGTATGTGAAAATTCTATCTTGGCTGACAACTAGAAAATGTTATTGTTTCACTATACAAAAGGAAGGAGAGTACTTATGAAAATAAAGACTAGTATACAGAGAAATTAGTAAATGCGTTTTTGACAAATGTCTTAGCATTAGAAGGTTTAGTGCATGTTTGTTGATTTAGAAAACGTATGCCATAAAATGAATACAATGGAATTCAGAAATGGTTTGCATGAATAGGGAATTAAAGCTATTGATGGATGCTGAATGTGGCATAATGATGGAAGTAAAACATTCATAGTAATAAAGGCATCTTAATAATTCAACATTGAAGAGAGAGTAAGACAAGGATGTGATGGTGGTCATATTTAGAGGTAAATGTATAAGGAGTACTTGTCATGACATTAGAGGTCTGTGGGCTGAGCATGTGAATAATTGTGTATCTTTGTAGCCAAACAATGCCGAATGCTTGGCTGAAAACCTGAATGCTTTTGCAATGAATGTTAGATGTACTGTCTGATATGTCAAGGACTATGGATCTGAAAATTAAGATAACAAAGCCCAAGATAATTGTGTTTGACAAAGAAGATGGAAAGAATGATATCAGGTTGTGCATAAATGTGAAGTAAATGAATTGGTATATCTCTGTACAGTACGTATGAAAAATGGGGAGAAGACATGCAAATGCTATAGTGAATAATATGTTTGGTACAAGGAAAAATGTTCAATGAAAGAATAGATAATGGCTGTGAATAAGAGTGCTTCTCCACATTTTAGTAATTCTGTAATTCTTTAGTAATTTATCAATGTTTCTCAATCTTGGCAATGATATGTCAACTCTAGACTAACCTAGCTGGCCTACAGGAATTCTTAGAGCTACTAAGGTTGAAAAACACAGTTACATTGTATGGAAATTGGATCTAAGTATGTTGTGACAAGTATTAAGAAAGTTGAATGTAGTTTAAATGGATTATTGAACTGTTTTTAAAGAACAGTGGGGATAATGGATGAATGTGGATTATGCACAAAAGTATCAACGTATGAAAGAAGTATGTAAAGATGACTTGTTATGTATCTATTTATTTATTTATTATTTATTTATTTCATCCAATACACAATAAACATTGAAGAGAATAAACATGTAGTAATATACAGTATATCAAGGAAAGGATAGAACAAAAGATATAAGAATAAAATACGTCAATGAAGAATGGAGGAAAAGATATATTAATGAAAGAAAAGATATATGAGATATAGGAGAGACAATTGGACAGGGGACTGAAGGCACACTAGTGCACTTATGCACTCCCCTTACTGACCCCTTAGGAACCTGGAGAGGTCAATCATGGACAGTCAAAGGGAAAATGTTGGGGGTTAGGGGATGACACTACGGAGTCAGGTAATGAGTTCCACGCTTCGACAACTCGATTGCTAAAGTCATATTTTTTACAGTCAAGTTTGGAGCGGTTAATATTAAGTTTGAATCTGTTGCGTGATCTTGTGTTGTTCGGTTGAAGCTGAAGTAGTCGTTGACAGGCAGGACGATGCAGCATATGATCTTGTGGGAAATACTTAGATCATGTTTAATTTAAGGCGTCGTAGTTCTAAGCTGTCTAGACCCAGGATTGTAAGTCTAGTCTCGTAGGGTATTCTGTTTCGAGTGGAGGAGTGAAGGGCTCTTCTGGTGAAGTATCTTTGGACATTTTCAAGGGTGTTGATATCCAAGATATCAAAGGATGGTGATCAAACTGCAAAACAAATACATGAAGAGTGAATAATTGGCTAAAAGGGAAAAATATAAGTAATCACAGATGATGTTGAAGTTGAAGATGAGGTTCAACAAAAAGTGAACAAAAGGCCAACTATAAAGTGGTTAATACATGTATATGGAAGTAAGAATGGTTTGGGATATATAACACATGATGTTGGTATAAACCATGTTTGGCTATATTTTCCTTTCTTAACATAGTTTCATTTCTTAACCTTCATTTATTTTAGTTTATTATTTTATTTCTTATTTCTTTTCTGTGCTTTTTATAACATTTCTTACACTGAGAGAGGTAATAGAATATTGGATGTATTTATGGCCATACAATTTTATGCAACCTACTTTACTCCTTTGCAAATATGTGCCTTAAGCCTATCTAATCCAATATATATTTACCTTGGTTGAACTGTATCTACACACACATAATAAATTTAGAACTAAGCATTATAAAAACCAAGAGTTAGTGATACAGCTATCATTTTTATTCATAATATTCAGACCCATGTGGTGCGTCCTTACTACTGAAAGGACAGGTGAAAATCTTGTGCACTCATATTAGGATAAGGATGATTAGATATTAGAAATCATAGAATGGAAGGAAATAATTGGATGTAGAGCTAAGATTTTGTGTTTAATTTTATATAAAATTGCCTTGATCATGAAACCCTAATCTAAACAAAAAATATTTTTCAGCAAGATCAGTAGAATTATTTCCAGGTCATATAATGGCTAGAAAGTGAGAAAAATATGTTCAAACTTATTTTTTAAAAAAGAGCTGATATTGAATAACCAAAAGCTGTTTACTGCACAGATAAATTTATGAACTGTTTATATATTTATATTCACTGGAAATTATTTGGATTCTCAGCCATGCCTTCTTCAAGCAACATATCACTTACATCATTTAAATGCATTCCTTATACGTTTATCCATATACTTATTAAACAAGCAATAATTGGAGCCATAGATAGTGCTTTCCACTGTCATCATGATTTTGAACAATCAAGAGTTTCATAAAAATACACTTTTTAGTAACGTACCAAAAGTGTAGATTACATTACAGTGTTGTATCTATACAACATGCATCATACCTAGCTTATATAAGAGCAATACCCGTAGGTTCTGGATATTTTAGCCAGTATGTCACAAACTTAACCAATTTTTTTAAAACAGAAACTGTCTGTTTTGGATCAAGGTAGTGCCGTGGATATTGCCTATCTGAACTTCAGCAAAGCCTTTGATACGGTTCCACATAAAGAGCTGATAGATAAATTAGTGAAGATTGGACTTAATCCCTGGATAGTTCAGTGGATTTGTAGCTGGCTGAAGCGTAGACATCAGAGAGTTATTGTTAATGGCGAGTATTCTGAGCAGAGACAGGTTACAAGCGGTGTGCCACAAGGGTCTGTTCTGGGTCCTATTCTTTTTAATATGTTTGTGAGTGACATAGGGGAAGATTTGGTAAGGAAGGTTTGCCTATTTGCGGATGTCTCTAAAGTGTGCAATAGGGTTGATATTCCTGGAGGCGTCTGTAATATGGTAAATGATTTAGCTTTACTAGAGAAATGGTCAAAGCAATGGAAACTGCAGTTTAATGTTTCCAAATGTAGAATTATGTACTTGGAGAAAAGAAATCCTCAATCGGAGTATTGTATTGGCAGTTCTGGGTTAGCAAAAACTTCAGAAGAGAAGGATTTAGGGGTAGTGATTTCTGACAATCTCAAAATGGGTGAGCAGTGTGGTCGGGCAGTAGGAAAAGCAAGTAGGATGCTTGGCTGCAGAGCTAGAGGCAGTAGGAAAAGCAAGTAGGATGCTTGGCTGCAGAGCTAGAGGTATAACAAGCAGCAAGAGGGAGATTGTGATCCCGCTATATAGAGCGCTGGTGAGACCACATTTGGAATACTGTGTTCAGTTCTGGAGACCTCACCTACAAAAAGATATTGACAAAATTGAACGGGTCCAAAGACGGGCTACAAGAATGGTGGAAGGTCTTAAGCACAAAATTTATCAGGAAAGACTTAATGAACTCAATCTGTATAATCTGGAGGACAGAAGGAAAAGGGGGGGGACATGATCGAAACATTTAAATATGTTAAAGGGTTAAATAAGAAAAGTGAACACAAGGACAAGGGGACACAATCTGAAGTTAGTTGGGGGAAAGATCAAAAGCAACATGAGAAAATATTATTTTACTGAAAGAGTAGTAGATTCTTGGAACAAATTTCCAGCAGACGTGGTTGGTAAATCCACAGTAACTGAATTTAAACATGCCTGGGATAAACATATTCATCCTAAGATAAAATACAGGAAATAGTATAAGGGCAGACTAGATGGACCATGAGGTCTTTTTCTACCGTCAGTCTTCTATGTTTCTATGTTTCTATGTCTTTGGCTCTAAGAAATTATATGCAGAAATTGTGTGTGTGTGTGTGTTTTGGGAAAACTGAGCCCTTTGTGTGAATCCCTTGACATCCTATGCAAGTTTAGATGGGGCAGAACTTCCATCACAGTTCCGCTCCAGATGTCTTGCAAGTTTTGCTCCCTCTCTGAGAATGGCTGCTGACAGACAGTATAAAAATAACTATTGAATTCAGTGTGGTGAATCCACCTCGGGACACTGCAACCTTCATAAGCATGAGTCAGTTGCCAAACATTTGAATTTTGATCACGTGACTGTGGGATGCTACCACTGTCATAAGGGTGAAAAATAGTCATGCCACTTGTTTTTGGTGTCATTGTTTTAGTGACACTTTTTTTCAGTGTCATTGTAGTTTTGAAAGGTCACTAAATGAACAGTTATAAGTTAAGGGTTACATGTAGTAAGGGGTTGTCCTTGAAGTCATCTGGAGACTGCAGCTAGTCCAAAATGTAGTAGCACTTGTATTTTTGGATGCCCCACTGTTCATCTGAGTAACTCCAAAGCTGACTGATCTGCATTGACTTCCAGTTTCTTTCTGGGTGCAAGGGACTGGTTATTATCTTTAAAATCCTACAGGTTGCTTGCAGGACTGGCTTTTGCTGGGGGTATCTGCCCATCCTGGTAGGTTAGCTAGAATGAAGGCACTTCAGGTCCCTTCCCTTAAACTTGCCATCTGATGGATCTTAGATGACATCTTGATGGCCACTCCAGTCCTCTCATTGGAGATCGGGGATTCCTCCCTGTTTCAACTTCTGGAAGGCTATGAAGACCTGGTTCTTCTCCCAAGCATTGGGCTAGAAGTTGGGGGAAGATGATAGCAGATAAATTAGATAGATAGAATGATGATAGATAGATAGATAGATAGATAGATAGATAGATAGATAGATAGATAGATAGATAGATAGATAGATAGATTAGATAGATAGAATGATGATAGGCAGGCAGGCAGGCATAGAATAGAACAGAATAGAACAGAACAGAATAGAATTCTTTATTGGCCAAATGTGATTGGATACACAAGGAATTAGTTTTTGGTGCAAATACTCTCAGTGCATATAAAAGAAAAGATATGTTTGTTAAGAATCATGCGGTAGAACACTTAATGATTGTCATAGGGTACAATAAGCAATCAGGAAACAATATAAATCATAACGATACAAGCAATAAGTTACAGTCACACAGTCATAAGTGGGAGGAGATGGGTGATAGGAACAATGAGAATGCTAATAGTAATAGTTATGCAGTCTTAGTGAATAGTTTGACAGTGGTGAGGGCATATTGTATTATGTTATTGTATTGTATTGTGTATTGTATATTGTATTGTATTGTATTGATAGATAGATCAATGATGGATACTAGTAGTTAGGTAGATAGAATAGATGTAAAAAGTCCTCACGCCCTTTTCAAAATGCCAGGTTTTTAATATGTAAACAAATCAGACCAAGATAAATCTTTAATATAGCACAATAGCCATACAATTCAATTCAGCTGAATTTCTGTCTGCAACTAAACTTCCACTCATTCTGCTGAGTTCCTTCATGAACATCACACTTTGCTCTAAAAAGTTGGAAGATCCTTTCAACAGATTTGAATATACATCACAAATGCAGTAGAAACAGTTTGCATATGGATTCTGCTCTTAATTTTTTTCCTGGGGGGGAAAAATACTAAATAAATGAGTGTAACTTTGATGAAACTAATCTTTATCTATTCAGTGATCTCTTTCAGATTTATATTAAAATTCAGAAGTAAAGAATTCTATGAGCTCCAGGCATGTTCTTAGAAGATTTTTACATTTTGATATACAAGTCTATATTTAGAATTACATTATGTGCAAAACTCTTTATATATTAAATTGAGGAACAATTATTTTAAAATGATGTAATAATATGAAATTGCAGAGGAGAGGTATATGAAATCATTTTTAAAAGATAGGGGTTGCTCAATTTTTCCCCCTGTTACTATTATTTTTTGTTAAAGCAATAAGACTGCATTTAATTTTTTGTAGGAATGCAGCTTTCATAGGAATCATTTTTAATAACTGATATGGCAAAGATACCCTCAAACTATTGCTAATTTATGTAAGATGATTAAATATGCAGAATGTTGGACAATATTTATAGCTGAATGATATAAATGTTTGAATATGTTACCAGTTATATAAGTGTAAAGAAAGGAAGGAAATATGTGATGTTGTTTATTAGTGAATTTTCTTCATTAAATAGTAGCAGAACAAATTGAAGGTTGTACTAGGTATTTTATTTATGATAAATAAATATAACATTTTTTTTCTGTTACTATTATATTATAATGCCTACAATCTCAAGAAACATCATCTTAAAAATGCTAACGAACTGTAGAAGACTACCTGTATTTAAAAAGTGTAGCAAATCCATAACAAATAATGCAAAAACATGTGAAGTTATGTAATCTGATAATTGTGCAACTACCCTATAACCAGGAGTAGGTTCTAACTTACTTCGCCTCTGGTTCACTTCCTCCCAGCCCACATGTCTGCGTGTGTAAAACTCAGTTTCTGTGCACGTGCACAAGCAAAAACCAGCTTCTGCACATGCACAGAAGCCAAAAACAAGATAGCCACAGATCAGCACCAACAGAACTGGCTCCTTGACATCATCACCGGTTTACTACCTGTTCTATAGAACCGGGTAGAACTGGTAGAACCTTTTCTGCTCTGGCCTACT
Source organism: Erythrolamprus reginae (assembly GCF_031021105.1). NCBI lineage: Eukaryota > Metazoa > Chordata > Lepidosauria > Squamata > Dipsadidae > Erythrolamprus > Erythrolamprus reginae. The sequence continues at coordinate 70,173,730 of NC_091950.1, forward strand.
CCGATCAGAACAAAGGGATAATCCACGCACAGAGATTTCAATTCAAACACATTTATATTTAAAACAAGATTTATACAAGCAAGGTCAGGTGTTTTTGTTCATGTTGGCAGCTTTCCCAATTAAATTGGCTAAGACATAAGAAATGGGCTGCAGCCAAGGTTCAAAGCTAATTCAAACATTCCCCAGTGAGATAATGTCCTTCAATCACACACACACTTACAGATCTCCAGGTTTTCCTTAAATGGCTGCATCTCTATTCAATGGATTTTAGAGAATAATAGCACTGCCAGCAAAGCATTCCTGGAACACCAAATCTAGGACATCCACCATTACAAACGTTGGATCTCCATACCCATGATTCCTCACTTATATACTGTCTGGGTGTGGTCAACTGTTTCCTAGAGATGTCTGTCTAGACTTTCTTTCATAGATTCACCTTCTGGAACTTTTCCCGTAATGATATTCCTGCCTACTTTGCAACCTTCTGAACTGGGCATCTAATGGGGGCTACTGATCCCCAGTGTCTCTCTCCTCCTCTGACTCAGACATTACCATCATTGGAGTTTCTACAGTCTCTGGAGGTTCTTCAGATTTCTCAGGTTCCAATTTTCCCTCACTCTCACTCTCTGACTCAATTGTCAAGAATCCTGGTCTAGGGTACCAAGACAGACCTGGTTCATCCTCCTCAGAATCTGTGACTAACTGAGCTGGTCGGGGACCACTCACAACAGAACCCACCTCTGCCTATGACCCTATGACAGTGATGGCAAACTTTTTTTGCTCAGGTAGCAAAAGGGCATGTGTGTGTGCAATAGCATGTATGTGCATGCCCACACCCTTTCCTTGCGCAGGCATGCACGACTCTGCACTGCCCCCCCCCCCTGTACATGCACACAGAGCTCACTGAAGCCTCTGGACTTCCTGTAGGCCCATCGGGCCATTTTTCACCATCCACAGGCTCCAGAGGCTTTCTTGAAGCCTGGGGAAGGCAAAAATGACGTCCCTCCCACCCTCCAGAAGGCCAAAAATCAGTTGACATCGCTCAGATATGGCTCCACATGCCACCTGTGGTACGCATGCCATAGGTTTACCATCACAGCCCTATGATGTATTGAATAGTGAGGCAACTAACAACCAGCTAAAGTCCTGCTCTAAGAAGGGTATTTTTGCGGCATTTTCTCCAGAGCTTCTAGGCAGAGTGGCTTTGCATTTGGAGGACTCCTGATTCATCTCAACTCTTGTAATTTCTGTCACTGTGCCATGTTGAAAAATGTAATAGGCCTTTTTACTATCAGGGGAGATTGAACAACTAGCTTGTCTTTTCTGGCCCCAGTCATTGGTTTGATCTCCCTGGCTTGCAATAAGAAATGGATGAGGGCAGTAGTTGAAATGTTGATTTTTCCATACTACCTTATCCACCAAAACTCTGACAATCAGCAAAGAAAAATTGAGTGGAGACTCTAGCAACAGGGTGAGAAGAACAATTGTCCATCATAATAGAAGAAGTAGCTAAGATGAAAAAAAGGAAGCATTAAGTCATGCTCAGTCTATCTATCACATGAGTTTCATGTTTTATTACATAATACCATTTACCATGTACATGTTTTGCAAGAAGATTTAAATAATTCCCTGCAATGGATTGGGACATAAAATATCACACAGGTATTTTAAAAAATCCCGATTAAGTGACATGTTTCCCCTGAGGAAGCTAGCCTGAGATATACATTCATATTTAGTGCTAGCTAAATAGATTATAAACAGTTTGTGTTTATAATCTATGCCTTGAATCTGGTAGAACATAGCTGTGCTACAGGAAAAGGACATGGCTTTGATGGTGCAGAGATAGATCTGACACCTGCTCTCAAGGCACATAGCTTCATGCATGAACCCACATACTAACCGCAAGTTCCTTTTTGTTGTACATTCTGCACCTTCTACATTGTATAACCCTTTTTTTACTTTCTGTATAAGGAAACGTTGACAACTAGTATCTGATTGGCTGATATTGTGTGTTTTTTGTACTCCTTTGGAAATGTATAAAGAGCCCTGAAAAACAATCCACGTTGTTCAGACATTGCTTTTATATCTTCTGAACCTGATGCATGCATCAAATAAACCTGAGTTACGCAATCTCCTTGTGGTCTCCATTCCCTTGACTGGCAACTGAGTTTTGCCGCAACACCTCAACTGCTTAATATTTTTTACCTTCAGCAATATTTGGAATTTGGTTTTGAATAATACTTGGGTTCTTACAGCAATTCCCTGTTAGAGAATATGCAAAATAAACTTATCAAGGTGACAAGAAGAATTCATTTGACCATACTATTGATTTGAGTTGGGCTGCAGAATTATTTCCAAGTCTGCATGCCACTTTATTATATCAGTTACCCATAAACATTGCCAAGTTTATGCTACTCAATCTCCCATTGGGATTTAATTGGTTCCATGACTAAAACAGAGACACTTTTTATTTCCCTAAAGCACATTGCAATTCATAAATATATATCTTTGGAGAGACAAACTAGACAGCACAAATATGTACAAAATGATTTGACACGAATGGTATATTAACTGTCACTATGAATATTTTATATATGAAATGGACATGGTAAAATCTGAAGCTTGACTCTATTAGGAATGAATGTTGAAATTGGGTCATGTTATTCTTTTCTGGAAAATACAAATCAATGACTACTTTGGTATTTCAGTTTTTCTGCTAGAGGACCAATTTATTCTAAATGTGTCATTATCACAAATGCCTTCAGAAATATTTAACTTTTTCTGTGATAAAATATATATCAGGGATTCATGTATGCATGAACTTTTTGTGCTGACACTGTGCAAGAATTATAACAATGTAATACTTCACATTGAGTTACATACTTCTATGTCATTACCAGAAAATTAAAGGCACCATTAGGGCTTCAGTCCAGGGACTGAGGGAATAGGAGAATACTGAGTGCCACAAAGAACCTATCCAGCTGCATTTTTCTTTTTGTGGCCCTTATTCTCTGTTGGATTAATTTGTTGATCCAGAATTCTTCTCTGGTTAGTTTTCTTTGCTCTCTATGCCTGGAAGCTTCAGGACCTTGGATAGCTCATGACCTTGGTTTACTCAGGATCTGGACATGCTGACTCAGCCTGCAACGGAGGAGCCCTCCCTTCGGTTAACTCCTGTGGAGTGGGCTCAGTTTCGTTCTGGTCAAACTGTTGAGTTTCTGAAGCTGAGGACTCAGAATGATCTCTAACACTGAAGTATTTATACAAATGTTTATTCCCCAGCATTGAGAAGAGAAAAGTTGCCCCAATTGGTCAATGGTGTGCAAAATTGATATGATTAGCAACTTATTGATAACCTTATCATTAGCATTGATAAACTATGGATAAGTCTATTTAAATATAGCTATCAGTAATTGATGTACCATAATTCTATATGTACATATACAGTGATCCCTCACCACTTCGCGGTTCACCTTTCACGGCTTCAGTGCATCGCAGGTTGCTGAAAGACCCGGAAGTGAGTGCGGGTGGCAGCGGGTTTTGCTGGAGTCGGACCTTCTCCCCTAACCCGAACAGTAACGAATGGGGGGTAGGCTGCTTTAAAGGCTTGCAGCTGAATTGTCTGGTCCTGGCGGCAGGGGCGGGGGGGTTCACTGGGGCTAACTCAGTGGCGCGCTTGCCTTGTCCCTGGCAAAGCGATGTTTGCTGCTGGGTGTGGAGCGGAGCCTCCGGGAGCCCTTCGCAAGGATTCCCCAAGAGAGAGAGAGAGACATGGAGGCAGAGAGACGAGAGATAAAGGGGGGTGGAGTGAGCGACAATGTGTAGAGGAGAGAGAGAGAGAAAATCCTACTTCACAGATTTTCATTTATCGCGGGTGGTCCTGGAACTTAACCCACGCGATAAACGAGGGATCACTGCACTCCTTAATAATTACCTTGTATTCCCCCACCCTAATTTTCTTTTTTCTTTTCCCCTTGTTTTTCTTACCTTTATTTTTTTGATCATTGCTTATTTATCTTTCCCTTTGTATTTACGTTCAGTAAAAACCCATTAAAACTCTTTTTCCATACAGATTTTTGTTTGAAAAAAATTAACAAGATTAAGAATAGAATATATAGGTTAGGCTTCTTCATCCTCAACATCTGCTTGAGGGAACCAAAATTGGCTGGATGGCAGGCATGACATTGTAATGCATAGCACATGTGCATGCAAGCAAAATCAACACATTAATGCTTCTCACAATGATTGTGGTAAAACTAGTTTATTTTATATACTGTGCATATCATTCTCTCCTATAATTAATAATTCTTTGTTTTTAACTGTTTGAGACATCTGGAAAAATGCTGCAACATTGTTCTATAGTTGAATTTCCATTTCAACTCCCAAATGATCTAAATGATCGGATGTTTTAGCAGATAGTGCCAATGTAGCACTTAGTAGTATTGGTGCTATTGTATAACAGCTGTTAAGCAATAGCCAGACAATTGTTTTGTTGGCGCAGCACGTTTTATTTAAGATATGTAACTAATGTAAGCATTAACATTTCTCATTAAAACCTACTTGCTTTTATGATGTCAACATTTATTGTACTGAATGAAGTGAGTCAGCATTAAGCTTCTTATGAAAACGTGCACACGGTAAGAAAAACCTGGCTATTCTTTCATTGTTAATGACCTTTTTTTAAAAAAAATCTATGTAAAATATAGGGGAATGTAGTCTTTACACTTTTTTTAAGCAATACTGCATCCATTAAATGTTGAATGCACAATATGTTCACTTTAGAACTATGGTTCAGACTTCAGAGCTGCTTCTCTCAATGGACTTTTCAATGGACAATTGAGACTACAATATATTGTTTTGCTCTTAGCTAAATGGACTTTCAAGACATTGTTTTTTACAAAATATATAAAAGAAAATATAATGAAAACCAACTGTGGAGATGTTATTGTGCTAAGAACATGTCACACTGCCTATTCCCAAGAAAATATATTTTGGGAAAATTGGCATATACAGTATTTCAATTGCCTTTATGTTTTCCTTCTGTACAGTTTCTCAAAAGGAGTCCACAATCCTAGTAAGTGTTTCCAATTTTACTGCCACAATAACCACTCGTATTGTTTTATCTTTAGAGATGTTAGATTTTCACTGTTGAGATAGGAATTCAATAATGGCTTTCACCTGCCCATACCTGATGAGTCATGGCCTGCCATCTTTTAGTTCAATATTGGCAGTTCAGTTTTTATATTACTGCTTGCTCAGATGCATTTTGCACATTTTGGATAAAATGTTGGTTTTTATCCACAATGTAGTTCAAAACACCCCCATGTTATGACAAAAGAACAAGCAAATCTTTGGGGTTTTTTTCTCAACAAAGGTCTGGGCTATGTGCAATTATATCCTTTTTCAATGCCCTTTAAAGATCCAAATCAGTCAAGCAATTTCAGAGAAACAATAAACAATGGATTACAAATAAGTGTTAAAGACATCTATTTATTAAGCTAACACTGAATTACAGCATTGCTGGAGGAAGGTCACAACATAAGAGCACTGGATAGATACTCTCTTAAGGAAATAAGTGATCCAAAGTTGAAAAGCTGTTCTAATGTTGTAAAACAATATTATAAACTGGCACAGTAGTGTTTCTGCCCTAAACAATTTGATGCTTTTCATTTCAGTGGCAGATTAGAATTTAGATGGAAAGGGAGCCCTGAAGAAAGGCAAGCTGCAATTAGTAAATGAATCAAATTTCACTGAGAGAGATGCAACGCTTGAACTATTGTTAAAGTTCAAGAAATTGTCAAAACCTCTGCAAATTATCAGAATAAAATTGATAAGAATTTAACATGAAAATTACATTGTAAATAGCACAAAGTTGAGTATAAAATCATGTTTTCTCAACTCATCTGGCTTTAAATTTGTAACTTGCTTTAAACTTGCTTTAAACTAGCACAATCGTATAAGAAAATATACTCTTATTTTTTTAATAGGTATTAGGGAATCATGATTGTAGTTTGAATGTATTTACACCAAAATGATCTTTACTTTCTGAATACATATTTTCAAGCAAATATGTATCTATTTTTATCTAACTTCTTATCTCAGTTGCTTTTAATGGTCCTTCTGTTAATTAAATGGAAGAAATTTGGAATATTAGGACCTCCATTTCACATATGTTTTTTATTTGGGCATTAATTTTATTTTTATCAAACTACTTATGATAAATCTAAAGCAAAGGATATTAAGAGTTGCATGTTAGCCATCATTATTCTTTATAAAAAAACACTTTTCCAAAACATATACAATAACAGTATAGGACAGGAGACAAAATACAAGAGCAAAAGGACTTCCCTCCCAAACCACAGGCATTTTCTGACCAAAGAAAGTGCTCTAAACAGATATGAGCATCATGGATTTGTGCACCCACAAAATCTATTTTTAAGGACTGTTTCATAGAGAATTGTCTCCACAACATAGAAACTACGTAGAATAGAAATATAAAAAGGAAAAAAAATATTTATTTTACATTTGAAAACTGGCTCCCAAGAAATTTAACACACAGCAAAGTAATTTAAACAAGCGTATTACTGTATTATAATTAAATGAAGAAGTGGGAAAAAGTGGGGAAAAAAGGATCATCTGGATCTTCTCCAAGCACCACTCCAGCACCTTGTTTTTTATTTATTTATTTTGTGGGATCTGTTCCTGGCTCTTTTATATAGAAAATATTTGGTCAGACAAGGCCATTTGTACTAACCTGATCATTTAGCTGTTTCATTATAACTTTGTTGCTTGTATCCTTACACTTTATATTGACTGGTTCCTAATAAGATTTGATTCCTTATTTGTACCCGGACTATCATTAAGTGTTGCACCCTATGATTCTTGGTGGATGTATCTTTTCTTTTATGTACACTGAGAGCATGAGCACCAAGGCAAATTCCTTGTGTGTCCAATCACACTTGGCCAATTAAAGATTCTATTCTATTGTTCTTGAACTCTTTTTAAAAAACTTCCATCAGTTATGGGGAAATATGCATCCTAATTCTAAAGGGACTGACTATGACTTGAATCATATTGAATCTTTATTACCGTCAAATAATAAATAAAACCCTAACAAAGAATATGGCTAAAACCAGGTCCAGAACTCCACTGTCAGCACTATATATTATGATTACAATGGGAAGCCCTGGAGGTCTCCCATAGGATTTATGCTTTCTAGAAGAGAACAAAGGTTGCAGACCTCCTGGTTATTGAATATGAGGACCAATTAAAAGAGCAACAACATATTAAATCAATGCTTTGCATCTCCTATGACTTTTCCTTGGTTGATTTTGAAATTTAAGAGATAAGTGCTGGTCTAAATGATGTTGGGTCAGATCTAGCAAGACATATTACTGATAATCATCTGAAGTGTATCGATTCAACAGTGTAAAATTGTGTAAATAAGTACATAAATAAATAAATAATCTTGAAGTTGGCTACATTGTGGGGTTTTTTTCCCCATTTTGAGCCAGTTTTGAACAGTTAGAACGGTACTTTTGACTGAACTTTTCAAGCCATTTAATAATTATTCCTTTCAAGCCACGTATATATTTTTTTCTGAGGTGACCATTAGTGAGTACTTTGAGAACTGCAGCTGAAATAATCTTGATGTCTCCAAGAAATAGTGTTAATACTCTGAAATAGTGTAGGGTTTCCTGCCTAAGCAGGGGGTTGGACTCTGTTATCATCATCATCATCATTATAAGAAGGCTTTTAAAAAACCACCCCTCCTTAGGCTCCCATTTACAAACTGCTCTTTTCTCCTTACAACTCCTTATTTCTCTCTGTTTGTGGTTCGTAACACATACCAGCCCAGGACTGTGAACTTTGCTGCTCTCCCCTCCCCTTGATTCAAAACACCAAACCAAGCACTGCTGGGAGTTCAGATCTTGACAAACCATCTGGGAACGAGTGGCTGGCTGAGGCTTTCTTCCTTATCAACAGCCAGCTGCCGCTTTGAGATAACAAAACCCTGCTTGCTTTCTACCGGACTGGTTTCCTTTCCCTTTCCAGATGGATCGCCCTTTCCCCCACAGTCTTGCTCAAAGCCAGCGGACAGAAATTGGTCCCGCAGCAGGGGGGGGAAAGATAGATTATCCGTTTCCATTAAGCCGGTGGAACCGTTAACTTTCTCCTGGGGCTGCCAAGCAGATCTAATATTTCCTACCGGCCTCTGGATCATTTCACTTTCTGCTGGAGACGTTCTTGGAAAGGGGCGAGAAAGAGGTGGGGGTTTTTTTTGGGGGGGGGGGGGGGGGCAAGCTTCCGGCAAAATCTGCTATTTATTTATTTTATTTATTGATTAATTGGATTTGTATGCCGCCCCTCTCCGAGGACTATTATCCCCCCCCCCCGAAAAAAAAAGATGAACTGGAATGCTTTAGAAAGAAGGCTCGTTGTAAAGACTCTAGAAAAAGTGCAGAGAAGAGTGACAAAGATGGTTAGGGGACTGGAGGCTAAAACATACGAAGAATGATTGCAGGAACTGGGCGTGGGTAGTTTAATGAAAGGAAGGACCAGGGGAGACATGATAGCAGTGTTCCAATATCTCAGGGATTGCCACAAAGAAGAGGGAGTCAGCCTATTCTCCGAAGCACCTGAGTGTAGAACAAGAAGCAATGGATGGAGACTAAACAAGGAGAGAAGTAACTTAGAACGAAGGAGAAATTTCCTGACATCAGAACAATTAATCAGTGGAACAACTTGCCTCCAGAAGTTGTGAATGCTCCAACACTGGAAGTTTTTAAGCAGACGTTGGATAACCATTTGCCTGAAATAGTGTAGGGTTTCCTACCTAAGCAGGGATTTGGACTAGAAGACCTCCAAAGTCCCTTCCAACTCTGTTGTTGCTATTATTATTATTATTATTATTATTATTATTATTATTATTATTATTATTATTATTATTATTATAGCTAAACTTGCATATTTTCATTCCTGCTTGTTGGCAGGAATGAAACCGCTGAGTACACACCCTGGGAATGAGTCCTAAATCCCAACTTTTGAAACCACTGCCCACCGCTACCATCAGGGATACCCACAGCTTTAACAGGGGCATGTTTGGAGCCCACCCACCCCTGCTTCTCTTTATGCTGCCCAAACACACAAAGGCAAACTTGGTCCTGATTTTGGTTTTGGTTTCTTTTGGGAAGCCACAGGGACCAAAACAAAAAACCCCGCCCCACTTCCAGCAGCGCTCAGCGATCTTTCACGCAGTGGTCCTCAGCTTGATGCCAAACCCAGATGCCCACGGATGATAGAGAAGAACACACTCGTAGGTCCTAGACCTCAAAGTTTTGGTCGCCACGGTGCAAAAAGGATATTTAGACTATAGAAAGAGTGCAGAGAAGAGCGACAAAGATGACTAGGGGACTGGAGACTAAAACATATGAAGAACGGTTGCAGGAACTGGGCGTGGCTAGTTTAATGAAAAGAAGGACCAGGGGAGACATGATAGCAGTGTTCCAATATCTCAGGGTTTGCCACAAAGAAGAGGGAGTCAACCTATTCTCCAAAGCACCTGAGGAAGCAATGGGTGGAAGCTGAACAAAGAGAGAAGCAACTTAGAACTAAGGAGAAATTTCCTAACAGTCAGAACGGTTGATCAGTGGAACAGCTTGCCTCCAGAAGTTGTGAATGCCCCAACATTGGATGTTTTTAACCAGATGTTGGATAACCATCTGTCTGAAATAGTGTAGGGTTTCCTGCCTAAGCAAGAAGACCTCCAAGGTCCCTTCCAACTCTGTTGTTATTTATTGTTAAAAGAAAGCGCTAGACTAAGACTCGAGGCTCACGGAGCGTAGGTAAGCAGGAGAGGGCTTGGAGAAACGATCAAGGCGCCCAAGGATCTCATCCCCTTAACAGGGAAGGTAGAAGGGAGCGTCCAGCCGAAAAGCTGAAGGTGGCCAGCGGGGGAAGCCCTCTGTCTCTCGGGCCGGTCTCGATGGCCTCTCCTTGCCCCTCCCTCCCTCCTTTCTCTTGGCCCGATCCCCCCGCCCGCCGCCCCCTTCCACTCCGCCCGGCCCGGGAGAGTCCGAAAGCTGCCCTCAGAGGGTTGTAATCCTGGAGGTGCAAGTCCCGTTGCGGTACACGCCGGCCGCCTCCCCGAAGTTGTCGGCGGGAAAGTCCTCCACGCTGTAGGCCCTGCTCTTGAGGGCGGTGGCGTAGTAGTCGACGGGCTCCTCGGCGGCGTTGTCCATCCAGCTGAGGCAGAGGAGCCTCTGGAAGGAGCGCTTGAAGTTGTCCGAGAGGAAGCCGTAGAGGATGGGGTTGGCGCAGCTGTTGGCGTAGCCCAGGATGACGGAGAGCTGGCTGATGGTGGCGTCGCCGGGCTCGACGAAGAGGTTGACCAGCTGCACCACGTAGAAGGGCATCCAGCAGACCACGAAGACGGCCACCACCATGAGGACCATGAGCGTGATCTTCCGCTCGGAGCGCTTGCGCTGCTGCCAGCCGGCCTTGAGCGCCACCACGCGCATCTTGGCGATGATGAGGATGTAGCAGAGGCTGATGGCCACCACGGGCAGGAGGAAGCCCATGAGGAAAGTGTAGAGCACGAAGACCACCAGCCACTTCTGCTTAGGCTCGGGCATCATCATGTTGCAGGCCACCGTGCCGTCGGTGTTGGCCTCGGTCCGGGAGAAGACCAGGATGGGCAGGATGATGACCAGGGCCAGAGCCCAGACGCCCAGGTTGACCATCTTGGCCACGGTGGGCCGTCTGTAGCGCGACGCCTTGATGGGGTGGACCACGGCCACGTAGCGGTCCACGCTCAGCACGGTCAGGCAGTAGATGCTGGTGAACATGTTGACGGCGTCCACGCTGAGCACCAGGCGGCAGAGGAGCGAGCCGAAGGGCCAGTGGTGGAGCAGCGTGGAGGTGACCAGGAAAGGCACGCTCAGCATCAGCAGCTCGTCGGCGATGGCCAGGTTGAGGATGTAGATGTTGGTGGCCGTCTTCATCTTGGCGTAGCGCAGGATCACGTAGATGACCATGGAGTTGCCGCACAGACCCACCAGGCATACCACGGAGTAGATGAAGGAGATGAGGATGGCGCTGCCCCCGCCGCCGCCCGGGGGGTCGCCTCCCGCCGCCCCGCCGCCGGCCCCGCCGGCCCCGCCGCCGCTCACAGTGCCGTTGGGGCCGGCGGGGCCGGAGGAGTTCCTGCCAGCGGCCGCCGCCGCCGAATCCATGCCGCCTCCAGCAGCAGCAGCGCCCGCCACCCGCCTGGCGCAGCGGCCATCCTCCGCCCCGTCGGCCCGAAGCTCAGGACAGACGGAGAAGCGCCGGTGCCTGGAGACGCTGCTTCGGCATCTTCGCTCCTCCGGGCATATTAGCCGTCCTTTGCTCCAAAGAGAGAGCGGAGGGAAGGAAAAAAAAGAAAGGACTGGAGCTGCGCGCCGCCTCCAGCCCAACTGGCGTTGAGTTGCGGCTCGTCCGCTCGCGGGGATGATTAATAGGAGGGCGAGCGGCGCGTCAGCACCGACGAGGAGCGAGGGGGAGAGAAAGGGTGGGAGGAGGAGGAGGAGGAGAAGGACCAGTCAGGGAGGGCGCACCCCCTCCGCCTTCCCTCCCCCGCTTCCCGCCAATCTGCTCCTGCAAGAGAAGGCTTCTCCTGCTCAATACAGACAGGAGAACCGAGCCAACAAGTGGTAATAGCGTTTAGACTTATACACCGCTTCACCATGCTTTTACAGCCCTCTCTAAGCGGTTTACTCAATCAGCCTATCGCCCCCAACAATCCGGTCCTCATTTTTACCCACCTCGGAAGGATGGGTAATCAACCTTGAGCCTGCTGGGATTCGAACTGCCAAACTGCCGGCAAGCTGAGGATCAGCAGAAGGAGAACGGGCTCCCGAACTATGTGGCAGCGGGGCTCGGTCGTCTTGCCTCTGGCGAGCGAGCCGAAGGCCGAGTGGGAGACGGAGTGAGGGCATCTTTTCCGCCCACCCACTCATCCTCACCCTTCCGAACTTTTCGTTTGTTGGTTTATTCAAAAATTTCTATAGGCGCCCAGCCCTATATTGGGGCGGCTCCCAATCAACCGTGAATACAACTTCGATAAAGCAAAGAAAAAAATACGTTCAGATGTAAAAACCAAAACCGTTATTTTTTTTTAAAAAAAATGAAGTACAGCTAAACTTTCATAAGCCATCTCTTCTAAAATCCTCTTGTCCACTTTACTTACTTACTTACTTACTTACTAGCTTGCTTGCTTACCGAGTTACCTATTTACTTATTTATTTATTTACTTACTTACTTACCTACTTACGTACTTATTTACTTACTTACTTACTAGCTTGCTTGCTTGCTTGCTTACTTATTTACCTACTTACCTATTTACTTATTTACTTACTTTTGTACTTATTTATTTACTTACTAGCTTGCTTGCTTACTTACCTATATACCTACTTACCTACCTACTTATTTATTTATTTGATTTATAAGCCACCCAACTCCTAACAGATTCTTCACCCTGTCCCGGGCTTGCTGGGAAAGCCAGGTCTCCAGTGCTTTTTGGAAAGCTAGGAGGGCAGAGGCTTGCTTTCAGTGCAGCTTCCCAAAACTTAAGTATCCGATCAGCTCACCCAAATGTGCCCCGCTCTTTCGTCCTTGCCTTCCTGTCCCCCACGTCCCTTCTGTCCGTCTCACCAGTTGCCTAGTCCTCATACTCTTGGGTAATCCCGATATCACCCTCATAGCTACCGTTCCAGGATGGTCTCAGATTTAGCATGACCTGGGCCAGCCAGGTGCCTTCAAGGTTGGACTCTGCTTTCTTTTTCTTTTTGGCTCGGCAGGATAAAACATTTGGGCAACTATCAAAAGAAGCCTGCTGGCAGCCGATTTTATTTAAAAGTCCTTTGGTGAACTGCAACGGTGAGGGTCGGCTTGGTTTTCTTCCCTTGCTTCTGTGTGCCTTTTCTCATTCGGAGCTGGACCCAGCGGGACCCATTTTCATTGTGTGTCATGACAACCACAGCAACACAAGAGCACACAACAGATTTAAACTTAATATTAACCGCTCCAAACTTGACTGTAAAAAATATGACTTCAGTAACCGAGTTGTCGAAGCGTGGAACTCATTACCGGACTCCATAGTGTCATCCCCAAACCCCCAACACTTGGATTATTCACGGTTGATCTATCCAGATTCCTAAGAGGTCAGTAAGTGGTGAGTACAAGTGCACTAAAGTGCCTTCCATCCCCTGTCCTATTGCTCTCCTATATTTCCTATACCTTTCTTCTATTCCTATATCTCTTCTATTCTTTCATTGATATGTTCTATTACTATATCTTCTTTTCTATTCTTTCATAGATATATTTTACTATGAGTATCTCCTCTATAACCTTCATCATGTATTTTACTATGTGTGTATATACATATACACACTAAAACTCTCATTGTGTACTGGACAAAATAAAAAAATAAAAAAAATAAAGAAAATAAATAAATTCCTTCTCTCTCTCTTTCTCTCAATCTCTCTGCCACCAGGAAGTCTAATCTGCTGAGTTGCTCCCAGAACTGCAGGTGATCCCTGTTCTTTGGCTCAGACTATCACATGTTGGTGGTGATTTGGAGTGAGCCAACTGTGTTAAGCATTGCTGAGCATGTTGTTGTTGACATTTCTGTTCAGCTGACTGCCCTTTCTTTCCTACTGGGTGTTGAGGCCAAATGAGTAAACAAGAAAAGGCAACAGAAAATAAAATCTCTCTGTCCTTTACCTTCCCTTTGGACACAACTGCCTTTTGCTCGGCCCATAATTACTGGCGACTTCAATAATCTGTTTTGTGGATTCACACAACAGACTAAGCAATCAATTAACCAAATGGACTGGGTTGGCAGCACATCCTCTGATGTTCATACAGAAACAAACTGAAACCAAATTTAACTAGACTTCAAATATTGGGAGCTGCTCAGAGTTTCCTATAAGGTGGGTGGATATATACATGTTTTAAATATATAAGTATTGTGCAAACAATAATGATGATGGTTGCTGCCTATGGTTGGCTCACAACAATCAAATGAAGAAATTGCAATGAAATCCTTAAAGGATAAAAGGTGATAAGCACTATGCATAAAATGGAATTGAGTGAGGGGTCTCATGCTCCCTTGGCTAAGACTTGGGTGAAGAGCCACTTTTATGAACTACAAAAGAGTGAGGACCATCTGGATCTTGGGGAGAGGGCACCTCATTCCAAAAAGGATGCGCTGCTTACAGAATGTAGGTGCTAAGTTTATAATTCCTGGATAACCATCTTTGAACACAACTTTATCTCTTCCAAGAGCCGTGGTGGCACAGTGATTAGAATGCAGTACTGCAGGCTACATCTACTGATCACTGGCTACCAGCAGCACTGGATGTCAGCAGTCCCACCAGCTCAAGGTTGACTCAGCCTTCCATCCTTCTGAGGTCAGTAAAATGAGGACTCAGATTGTTGGGGGCCATATGCTGAATCTGTAAACAGCTTAGAGAGGGCTGTAAGGGAACTCTGAAGCGGTATATAAGTCTAAGTGCTATTGCTATTGCTAGATACTTTGTGTTGTGGTTGGGTCACAGCCAGCTCCTTTAATCACAACTCTGAAGAGGAGGAACTGGGTCTGTCTGAGCATCGGATAGTGAAGGTGAGGAAGGGATGGAGATTGAGGGTCCTGCAGAGAATATAGAACACCCAGCTAGGGCTTTGTCTGGGTCTGATGAGGAGGGGGAGATTGTGGGTCCTATTTTAGATACACGCAGGGTTGGGCAGCAAGCAGAACAGGGTGGAACACAGTTCCACGAGTGGAAATTTATTTATTTATTGGGTTACCCCTCTCCAAGGACCTGGAGCAGCTCACAACATAAATAAAGCTGTGTGCCCAGCTCCAGCTGACCATCCCACCCTCCCATCCTCCTCCTTGGAAAGCGGCAGGGAGACCAGTACTGGCAAGAGTTGCAGGGAGCTCATTTCCTCCCCATCTTTTCTTAACAGCTGACTGGCACCCATTCGCCTAGCTACCCAATCTGAGGCATCCAAGAAATAGAGCACAGGAAACGCGAAGCAAATTGTCATCCCAGAGAGTAACACTGGGGAGGTTGTAATTCGAGGACTTAACAGTTCACTTGATGATCGTTCCAGCCATTCCCACCTGGTTACATGGCCAGCAAGCCACTCCTACCCAGTCACATGACCATCAAGCCACACCGCAAAATAAGCCACACCCACAGTGTGGCAGTAAAATTTTTCGCTGCCCATTACTGGATACACAGGTGAGAAGAATGCATGGGAGACAAGAGCAGATACGCAGACGTAGAGGGAGGCCTTGAATACTACTGTGTGCAGTGTATAATCACAGAGTGTTTAAAAGGGGAGGAGACTGGGAGGTTCCCTTTGCAGGAAATCAACTTTATACCTACAAGAGGGAAAGAGCAAGTTCAGAATTTCCCCCCTCTCAAAAATTGCTGCAATCTTGGGAAAAAAATATAGTTTTAAGAAGTTTGTGAGTATTTCTGTTCAGTCAAGGTTAAGTTACAAGTCTGTTTTGGAACACTCCTTATGAGTTTTGCCGCTCACTTTAAATTTTGGCAGTCGACAGGCATTCTTTGCTTTAATTTGTGGTTTTCAACAAGTTTGCTTGTACAATAAAACACTGTGTTTGAATGTTAATTGGATTCTAATTGCTGGCTGGTCGTGGAGTCAGACAGAACACTTTGGTCATTACAGCTCTAAGAATTAAGACCTGGAAAGAAGCACAGGATAAATTCTTGAGATATAGATGGCTTTAATTGCTGTCTCAGCCATGAAAGATGCTTCCATACTACCCAGCAATAACACAGTACGAAAAGCAATCATATTGTCTCCCCGGGAATTGTAAAAGTGCATAATTGCTTGAAATTTTAACTATTCCTTCCACAGAGCCCCAATGTAAGAGAACGTTACAGGTCTCCATCAGAAATAATTGAACATAACTGGACACCTTTTCCCAACAGAAAATAAAAAAGGAGATTCTTAACAAAGCAAAGGTTGTTTGCTTGGATGAAGCTATGTAGAAGCTCATATATCAGAAAATGAATGTTTCCCAGCTATGAGGCTGTTGACTGTTTCGAGATATCAAATCTCAGTTTATGTTCTAGGATAAAGAAGAACTTCCAGATACGATACTTGATTAAGAAAATAATTGTGCATGATAAAGAGAACCAGGTTTTTGTTTTTGCTAAGGATGTGTATTAGATCCTGCTAGTTTCTGGAAGGAAAAATGGACTCCTTTGAACTGTTTCCTGTGACTGCATGATGTGAAGTCAACTTTCTTCCCTCTTGTATAATACTTAATCTGTCATCTTCACAAAAACAGCAAATTGCCTGAAAAATACTGCTATAGTGCTATAGGTTTTCATACATAACTAATGCCAGAGTGGAATCATTGCAAGACTTCAAAGTCTAGGTTAGATAATCAGTCTGTGTTGTTGCTAAGCATCAAGACCTGTCTATCCATATAGATCTCAAGATCATTTTAGGTTAAATTGAAATTTCCCAGGATTTCCAGTGAGAATGCAAAAGAATTGAGATAACTTTCTTGATCTCATTTGCCTCTGGAGAGCAACTGCTGCAAACAATTTGTGAATAGCAGAAGGAGAAAAAGGAGATGGAATCATGGAATGTGAGGGGGACAGTAGAATTTATCTTACCTGTAATTTATGTTAAAGAACTGATTGTACTATAAATCTTTTACAGTATTTGAAATTGCTGAACACCTATCCATTATCTTTATACTTATTCACCTCTGGATGCATTATCAATGCTTTTCTTTTCCTGGATTATTTTTTCAAATTATGCTTCTATTATGACTACTTGCAGTTTATGAATCACACTAAATCTGGTGTGGTACAAAAGGATTGGGTATGCAAATATTAGACCCAGATTTATACTTTTCAAATATGAAAAAAAAATGGTCAAGTATTGTTCTGTCTGGGTTCCCCCAGACCTCAACACCAACTGGAAAAAACAGCCAGACACTCTGGTAAAAGCCAAAAGTATTTTATAACTGGAAAAAATAAGCATAGAGGAAAACCTGTTCTTCCCAACAGACAGGATATAATACGGTACAGCAGGGTCCTGATGTCCAGTCAGTACAGCAAGCTTCTTGCTGGCACCCCCCCCCCAAGGTTTCAATAGTCAAAGGCACAAACCAGGATTCCAAGACGCCAAAGTTCACAGTCAGGTCCCACGACTCTCAAAGATAAAACTCCACAAGCCAGGAAGGGTGGGTCTGCCTTTTAGCCTTTCCCAAGAGCACCACACCCAAACCCAGCTGTTGCCACTTTAATGCTGAAAGTATTTAGCCAATTGATTCCGTCTCTGAGTAGCTCTTCGTTGTCGCAGATCAATTATGGCTTGTGCACTTTCCTCTAAGGAATCCAGGCTGCTTGCTGGGGAGAGCTCCCCCTGGTGGGACTCTGGCTGTCCTCCCTCTTCTTCAGCCTGGGATTCCTCCTCCTCGTCTGTCTGCACCTCCTGTTCCTCAGCCTCTCCCTCTGAGCTGGAAACCGACAGAAGGTCAGCCGTTCCCGGAGGGGCCTCAGACGGAACCACAACAAGTATATTCTTCAATCTCTTTTAATGTGCCTTTCAGTTTTCCTGATGGATACACTTGAGAGAAAGCAAAAAATAAGAATATGGCTATTAATATTCCTGCTGTATCTCTCAAACTTTAGTTTGTAATTTAATATTATTTAATTAATTAGATCTACTCTGCTCAAGTTAATCATAATTAACATTAACTTTCAATCAGGTCAAAAGGAGATAATTTAATAAGTGCTTGCGTAAGTGATAGGTTTTAAAACAAATTATTACTAAATTAAAATTTATAAATGAACTGACCTTGATGATATTCAGAACTCATGATGCATCCTATTGAAGCATGAAACAATGTTCCTGTTTCCTTCTTTGTCAAAATCTGTTTGTATAACATTACACATATGGAGAGAAATTATGATAATCACATTGTAAAATCAGATGCAGGAGGTTAGAAAATGCTATCCAGTTTTGCTGGACTTTATATGAATTTTGTGCAGCCTTGAGTTTATACCAATAGACCTGTGGTTATCTCTGCTTAGATGGTAGAAATATTTCCCTATATTAACAGATCACTAGTTTAAAACAAGCATTTCCAAGTTAGAAACCAGAAAAATCCTCTCCACTCTACAGCCTTATCATTTCCTAAAGGGATCCTCTTCCTTCTCCTCCTTCTGCTCCTTCTCCTCTTTCTCCTTCTCCTCGTCTTCCTCCACCACCACCACTTCTCCTCCTCCTCTGTCAGGACAGAAATTCTGGATACATAACTTCAAAACCTCTAAAAACACACAGCAAAGGGCAAGGGTGAACAGTGCAGTCAGGCGGTAGGGAAAGCAAGTAGGATGCTTGGCTGCAAAGCTAGAGGTATAACAAGCAGCAAGAGTGAGATTGTGAGATTGCTATATAGAGCGCTGGTGAGACCACATTTGGAATACTGTGTTCAGTTCTGGAGACCTCTCCTACAAAAAGATATTGACAAAATTGAACGGGTCCAAGGACAGGCTACAAGAATGGTGGAAGGTCTTAAGCATAAAACGTATTAGGAAAGACTTAATGAACTCAATCTGTATAGTCTGGAGGACAGAAGGAAAAGGGGGGACATGATCAAAACATTTAAACATGTCAAAGGGTTCAGGGGAGAAGCGTTTTTAATAGGAAAGTGAACACAAGAACAAGGGGACACAATCTGAAGTTAGTTGGGGGAAAGATCAAAAGCAACATGAGAAAATATTATTTTACTGAAAGAGTAGTAGATTCTTGGAACAAACTTCCAGCAGACGTGGTAGATAAATCCACAGTAACTGAATTTAAACATGCCTGGGATAAACATATATCCATTGCAATAATCCATAAAATACAGGAAATAGTGTAAGGGCAGACTAGATGGATCATGAGGTCTTTTTCTGCCGTCAGACTTCTATGTTTCTATGTTTCTAAGCATGAAGAAAAATTATATTCTATCTTTGTAGAAAGTTCAATAGAAACTTAGTTTCTTTGAAATTAGAAGTAAGAATGGAGAATACTATAAAACAACAGCTATGAAACATATATTAAATAGTTAAACAATTAACATTTGTTTTACTGCCTTCTGGTTTATTGTCAGAGTACTGTGTTTTCTGGATCTTCCAATTTTATGTGGTTATGGTAATTGCTTCTGAAGGGGTATCTCTGAATGTGCAGATAATGACATTGAGAAGATTTGCAATCAGGAATGTTCCCTTACAACAGAAATGCATATTTGTCATCAAAATGTCGCTTCCGAACACCATTGCAATGCTACATCTTCGTTAAATTGCTACTGTAAAAGATATAAAAAGAAAATTTCTAACATTTTCAAGATACCAATATATTGGGAATGCAGATGGAGATCCTGTCACATGTAGATGAAATGAGGGTTAGATTGCAAGAAAAGAGAGATGCTAAAAGAATTGGAGTTTAGCTGTCACAGACAACTGTTGATCCCACGATCACACCTTGAAAAAGGAAAGTTCCTAAGGAGCCTGGTGCAAGGAGGAAGTCTTAATATCTTCTACATTTGTCTAAGTACCACCATATTTTAGGATGCTGATTGTCTAAATTGGCCATAGTCATTCTCTGCAAAAAGAAATTTATGCTAGCTGGGGTGGATTAAAACATTTAAGATGCAGGCTAAGGGCAATTCTACACTGCAGCCGAAACTATTAGTTTCCTGTGGTGCTCCCAGTTACTCCTTGAATTCACTTCAGAAATCCCATTGGGCTGGTGCACAATCTGGGCTCTACCAATGCAAGGGTCACTTAGTCATTCCCCTTCTTCTTCCCCTTCTCATCCAAGCAGGCAGGAAAGCCACATTTAGCTGGACCCTGTGCTGGTTCCTGTGTTTGCCATTGCTTTCCAGATATTTGCGCATTTCTGGAAATATATAGGATTCTATATTACAATCCTAGGTTTAGAAACCTTAGAACTATGTTGCGTTAAACACGACCTAAGTATATCCCATAAAATCATCTGCTACAATGTCCTTCTTGTCAGCAACTATTTCAGCTTCAACCACAACAACACGCGAGCACACAGCAGATACGAACTTAAAGTAAACTGCACCAAATTCGACTGCAGGAAATACGACTTTAGTAACTGAGCAGTTGATGCATGGAACTCACTACCTACCTCTGTAGTATCATCACCTAACCCCTCAAAACTTTACTCTTAGACTATCCACTGTTGACCTCTCCCAATTCCTAAGAGGTTAGTAAAGATCAGTGCACCAGTGTGCCTTCCATCCCCTGTCCTAATGTTCCTCTCTTGCTAGCATCATGTACATAAACATTGTTATATCTCTGTATACCACCAATATGTAACTTGAGAAAACAAACAAACAAACAAACAAACAAACAAACAAACAAACAAACACCTCTTCCCACATGATATTCTTTAATACTACAGACCTCCCTCTTCACACACACAAACACACTGGTTCCAAGGTTGCCCTCTAGTTTCAGTCTTCTGTGGACTAAGGAAGCATTGTAGCAGGGAAAAATGTATAATGCAGTGTCAACAAAAACTATCTCAAGTATATTTACTTAAAAGAAAATCTCTTAACTCAAGTTATGCATACATCAAAGAGCAACCATAATTATGCTATTCATTAGAAGAATCCTTTTGTACAACAATTAGAAATGCATATTTTATATACCCATAAATCCGCAATTGTTCCACCAGATTAACGATCAATCCAACACACATTGTATCTTCATAAATAGAAGAGCAATATGCATGCCATATAGTATACTAGCCATATATAATGAACTGCTTCAATATTTATTGAGTCACATCCATCAATTTTAAAGAATAACATGGACATTTTATTTACAAAGTGTGCTGCTTCTCTCTCTCTCTATCTCTCTCTTTCTTTCTTCCTTTCTCCCTCTGTGTGAACATGCATGTGTCCGTGTGTACAGGGTGTGAGACAGCAAGGGGTAGAAATGGAAAGCATGCCCTACAACAGTGGTTCCCAAACTTGGCAACTTTAAGACTTGTGGACTTCAACTCCCAGAATTCTACAGCCAGCATAGCATAGCATAGCATAGCATAGCATTTATTTATTTATTAGATTTGTATGCCACCCCTCTCCGTAGACTCGGGGCGGCTCACAACAACAATAAAACAATTCATGACAAATCTAATAATTTAAAAACATTTTAAAATCCCAGCAACCAGTTAGGTCCCACAGAGTTGGCCTTCTCCGGGTCCCATCGACTAAGCAATGTCATTTGGCGGGACCCAGGAGAAGAACCTTCTCTGTGGCGGCCCCGACCCTCTGGAACCAGCTGCCCCCAGATATCACCCTCCTTGCCTTTTGCAAGCTCTTTAAAACCCACCTCTGTCATTGAAATTTCTCTTCCCCTTAGGCTTATAGAATTTATACATGGTATGCTTATATGTATGAGTGGTTCTTTAAATTGGGGTTTTTTAGATTTGTTTTTTAATATTAGATTTGTTTACATTGTCTTTTTATATTGTTGTTAGCCGCCCCGAGTCTTCAGAGAGGGGTGGCATACAAATCTAATAAATACAAATACAAATACAAAAAACCCATTATTAAGCAGACATACATACAAACATACCGTACCTAAATTGTATAGGCCGGGGGAGATAAATGTTCATTGATTGATAAATGTTCATTGATTTAACAGATTGATCAATTAAAGTTTATATTGTTTTTTTTAAAGGCTGTTGGGTGTTTCCCTCCTCTCTTAACCAATCATATCCTTGGCAGCATCTCATCCCTTAAGGTCATTTTCATACACCATTACATCATCTGGGGTTTTAAATATAAAAAAAGGATTTACAAAAAATAAACTAAGAGGGTGACCTGGATAATTTTTTCACATCAAATTTACAAAAGAGGTTTGTTAAAGCTTGGGTGAATCTTGTGAGAGGAGATATAGAAGAAATGAAAAGTACTTAAGTTCTATGACATTACAGAAGGTATATAAAGTTGATTTGTCCCAAACATTTAAGTCAGTTTCTTTTGAAAAAGCGCCTTTGGGACAGCCATGACCTGGATGATTGAGGATCTCCATAGACCAAGTTGATTTCTGTGATCAAGATTAAAATAAAGACATAATTTCTGGCAACTCTTAGTAGACTTTGTTGATATCAGGATTTAAATGAAAATGCTTTATGCTTTTGTTTTGTAGATTAGAGATGGGTCATGAGATGAAGAGATCATTAGTTGTTAAGAGGAAATGAAAAGTTATTAAAATATTTTTGTGACGAAGATTAAAAGCCATTTTATACATTTATATTATTTTTCTTTACTAGATTGTTGCTCCCTCCTTCTCTCCCTCCCTCCCCCCTCTCCTTCCTTCCTTCCTTCCTTCCTTTCTTTCTTTCTTCTAAGTAATTATATTCTTTATTAACATATTTAAAAGATAAGAAATTTCTGGAGACCATCAACTTTAAAAGGGTTAAAAGGCTCAAATTGGAAAACAGAAATGTTGAAATGAAGCTGAAAAACATGGATGCAGAGTGCATTTGCAATGGACTGGGATCTAAACTATTCAATGAGGCATTTAATACGCATCCTTAAAAACTTAATTTAGTTATAATTATAGGTGGTGGCTCCCTTCCTTTTCTCTGCTGCGGTAGTTACTGTGACATTTTAAATTTGAAAATTAAAGTGTAGTAATACATAAACCATATTTTAATTCTAAAGAAGCCCTGAGGCAGAAGAAAACATTTGCATGTTGTGAAACATATACATTCACTTTACAAAATAAAGGTTCATAATCCTTACTGGTTGGCTCTATTGAGTGACCTGAAATAATGTTTTATACATTATTTAGAATTTTCTGAATTCAGTTATCTTTAACCACAGGCATTTAGACTATCTTTAACACAGTTCAAAAGCATTTCAGACAGTCCATGTTTTCTTTATCAAGTAGCAAAGTCTCATTACCAGCAATATGGCTCTGATTATCTAGAGCAGTGTTTCCCAACCTTGGCAACTTGAAGATATTTGGACTTCAACTCCCAGAATCCACCAGCCAGTGAATGCTGGCTGGGGAATTCTGGGAATTGAAGTCCAAATATCTTCAAGTTGCCAAGGTTGGGAAACACTGATATAGAGTATAACACTTAACAAATATCAATTGTTCTCAAAGAGTAACAATATATGCCACTGAGAATAATAAGAATATACAGCAATATAAAAATGGGCCCACCTAGTGATTGGAACCATATTAAAATTTATCCCAAGAAATTCTAATGTTTAACTGTAACATATGACGATAAGGTCAAATTTGACTTGTGGTTTATGTGGTAGCAGCACTGTCTTTCTTAAATTGTTAATTTTACACACTATCCTGCCCCAGCACATAACTTTTATATACTGTTGTTGCTCTCTAGCCCCATCTAGTAGCCAGAGAGGCAAATACCAAGTATATTATTTGAAGCTGACCTCACCCACCAGCCTGCACTCTCAAAATAAGTGCGCACTAGGAAGCCATTTCCTTTAGTATTTGGAGAAGGCAAGAGCACAAAGAAGAATCCATCTTAAACTATGGCACATGATCATCCAAGGACAAACCCACCCACCCACCCACCCACACGCACACAGAGCATCGCTGATGAGATTTAAATTTCTTGTATTTATTGTTATGTTCAGCAGTAACTGAATACTGCTTCTCTTGTATTTGGTTCTCAGTGTATGTATTCTTATTTTCCCCAGCTTCACCATATCCTGTTCTTCAAATAAAGCATACAGATATACAGGAGGTGGACAAAAAAATGGAAACACTTGACTTTTTGGCATTATAAAGTTTGAACATGTTCAAATCTATCAAAACTCGACATATTTTAATGTTTTTTAAAAAAAAATCTTTTATTTGATATGTTTTTTAAAATTACTTTTTAAAAACAGAAATAAGTTGGTTATAACCTTCTAGAAATGGCAGACCTCTCAGACCTTCAAAGAGGCCAAATTGTTGGTGCTCGAATGGCAGGCGCTAGTGTAACAGAAAGTGCCCTAATGTTTGGCGTTTCAAGAGGTAATGTCTCAAAACTAATGACTGCTTTTGAAAAAGAAGGGAAAATGTCCTCAGCCAAGCACATGTCTGGTTGAAAGTTGAAGTTGTCTGAGAGAGACCGTCGGACTCTAAAGCAAATTGTTAGAGTGGATCGCAAGATCGCAACTCCTAAAATCACTGCAGAGCTCAATAGACATGTACAGAACCCAGTTTCCACAAAAACTGTTCGAAGGGAGCTTCACAAATCTGGATTCCACAGAAGAGCTGTATGCACACAGTCTGTTTTATTGGAGGATACAGACTAATGTGATGTGAGGACAGAACATGCACATTTGACATTAGAATAGAATAGAATTTTTATTGGCCAAGTGTGATTGGACACACAAGGAATTTGTCTTGGTGCATATGCTCTCAGCGTACATAAAATACAAGTATACATTTGTCAAGAATCATGTGGTACAACACTTAATGATTGTCATAGGGGTCAAATAAGCAATGAAGAAGCAATATTAATAAAAATCTTAGGATATAAGCAACAAGTTACAGTCACACAGTCAACATGGGAGGAAATGGGTGAAAGGAATGATGAGAAAAACTAGTAGAATAGAAGTGCAGATTTAGTAGAAAGTCTGACAGTGTTGAGGGAATTATTTGTTTAGTAGAGTGATGGCGTTCAGAAAAAAACTGTTCTTGTGTCTAGTTGTCTTGGTGTGCAGTGCTCTGTAGCGACGTTTTGAGGGTAGGAGTTGAAATAATTTGTGTCCAGGATGTGAGGGGTCAGTAAATATTTTCCCTGCCCTCTTTTTGACTTATGCAGTATACAGGTCCTCAATGGAAGGCAGGTTGGCAGCAATTGTTTTTTCTGCAGTTCTGATTATCCTCTGAAGTCTGTGTCGGTCCTGTTGGGTTGCAGCACCAAACCAGACAGTTATAGAGGTGCAGATGACAGACTCAATGATTCCTCTGTAGAACTGTATCAGCAGCTCCTTGGGCAGTTTGAGCTTCCTGAGCTGGCGCAGAAAGAACATTCTTTGTTGTGCTTTTTTGATTATGTTTTTGATGTTAGGTGACCATTTTAGGTCTTGAGATATGATAGAACCTAGAAATTTGAAGGTCTCTACTGTTGATACTGTGTTGTCTAGTATTGTGAGAGGTGGAAGGGTGGAAGGGTTTCTCTTAAAGTCTACCACCATTTCTATGGTTTTGAGTGTGTTCAGTTCTAGATTGTTCTGGTCACACCACCAGGATAGTTGTTCAACTTCCCATCTGTATGCAGATTCATCATTGTCTCGAATGAGTCCGATCACTGTTGTATCATCTGCAAACTTCAGTAGTTTAACAGATGGATTGTTTGAGATGCAGTCATTATAATGAATTATGTTTCCATATTGTTTTCTGTATGGTAACAATCATGAAGGTTTAGCAGTAACTACCTAAAAGATTGTTGCTTGCCTTCTCCACTATTTTTCTTCTTTGTAGTTGACATCTCCCTCTATGAGAAGAGTCCTCCTATTGCTTCACACATCTCTGCAGCCTTCTTATCCCTGAGGAAGTTCTTGAAAATTCTGAAGTATTTGGATTTGGCAGATAATTAGAGAACCATGTAGACCACTAAAAACTTTGGAATTTTTTAAAAAGTAGTTGCACTTGGATAAGCATATTCCTGAGAAGCTTCAGTAATCAGCATGGGTTTCCAAACAATGTCACACATCAAAGCATAATTTAAGGATAGTTTGGGGCAAAGAATTAATGGTGAGATCGAAGTATAGATTATTCAACACTTTCCTTCCTAATTTGCCTCCAGAGGATTTACTCAGCCTCAGAATCATTTCTGATAACTGAGCTTTTATAAAACAGAAGAAGAATAAGAGGCATCCTAAAGAGCCATGCTGGTGCAGTGGTTAGAATGGAGTACTGCAGGCTACTTCTGCTGACAGCCAGGGGTTCAATCCTCACTGGCTCAGTTAAATCACAGAATCTGGAAATAGTCAACTATGTGTCAATGTCAGAGAAGTTAATTCCAATGTATCCTCAATTCATATTCCATACCATTCTTATTGAAATATATTCTTTATAGTATGGAATAGACAATTTATGTCTCAAGGGCTGCAAGTAATCAGAAGTTTAAAAATTGCCAACCGATGTCACATCATTGCTGCTTGGTTTTCTGTGGCCCTGGGTTCCATCCTTGCTGCAGAATTAAAAAAAACCTCTTTGGGTATATTTTACTTTTTGTGGTTTAATTAAATGTAGCCCAGCAAGTAAATTCATTTACACTTCAACTCCCAGTTATTCTGAATACAATTCTGTAGAGGAGCAATGTTCAGAGAGACAGACATTCTTGGCATCTGATTGCAGGCATCTTCAAGCACAAGACAATTCAGATAATATAATCCCAATTGTTCTGGTTTCTGGTAGAAGTTTAGCAATTACAAATAACTCTCATTAAATGCATCATTTCATGAATAAAGCAATTCCATTTATTTCTCTGCTCTCTTGTACTTCAACACATTTCCGACATCAATCGGTCCGTTATCTCTCTTCTAGCCACATTCCTCACATTCCTTTTCCTGCTTAACTTAGGCAAGATTTATTTCCTAACTACATAGCTATAAAAAATAGCCACACTGACTAAATACAATACAAAATACTTTGGCTTACTTTAGCGTGGTGAAAAAAACCCTCCATATTTCTTTTTGGCAATGTTGAAACTCCACCCTTCTTCTCCACTAGCCCCCTGACGTGCCAATTACCTCACTACAATATTTAACCCATTCCTCTCCTTAATATCTTCTTCCAGACCTTTGCTCTCTATGCTTCTGAATTCTTCTGAATTTAGGATTAACCCAGTGTGCATCTGATTCTCCCTTGCTAGATCCTGAACTCATAGCCCCATCCTGTGGCTGGCCTCCCACCTGTTTTACTACCTGTAACCCTGGGCCCCCCACTACTTCATAAACACTATCTGAATCTGAGTCCTCAATATCTTCATCATCCTCCAACTGATCAAGAGTATGTACAACACCAATAATCTAGAAAATGAGAATCAGTTGATCCTTTGCTATGGAGGGAGGACATTCCTTTTCCTCAATGGGGTCCTAATTCAAGTGATTGACTGTGATTTAAGCACTGACCTTTGTCATATCTGTGGCACAATTTTTTATATAAGTGGTTTTTTTTTTTATTGTAGGTGCCATAACACTTATTTCATTGTACCAAACAACAATGAAACAATAGATCTGGAGCAATTGAATGTAGAATGTTTTGATACGATAGGTTAGAACAATGTTTCCCAACCTTGGCAACTTGAAGATATTTGGACTTCAACTCCCAGAATTCCCCAGCCAGCGAATGCTGGCTGGTGAATTCTGGGAGTTGAAGTCCAGATACGTATCTCCAAGTTGCCAAGGTTGAGAAACACTGGGTTAGAACATAACAGCATCCTGAGATTCTATTTTACAGCAACCCTTGTAGTTTGTTACACACACACGCCCTATTATATTCTAAGCAATCCTTAACTATGAAATGCATGGTAACAATATTTAAAATCTATACTACAGCAACATAGAAGATACCTTACTTCCAGTACTCATGGAAGAAGAAGCTACTCTTTAAGCTCTTTTTACTTTATAAATTCTTATACCACAAAACGGCAATCGTGGATGCTCCTGAATGACAACTTTGGATACATACCAACAACAGAGCTTCTCCCTATACAAATCTAAATTCTGACTTATGTACATGACCAGATCATGACAGTTGTCGCTGCATACTATCATGAACCTCTTCAGTTTTTGGACTTTATCATAATTTGGAGCCATTTACATAAATACATTTCTTCCTTTATTTCAAGAGATCCAGGGCATCAATCCGATAGAAAGTTGCGTGTCTGAACAACTTAAACTGTACAAATCATACTACCACACAAAATTCATTTCCTATTTCATAGACACAAGAAGCAGTTTTCTCCACATGTCAGATACACCCTTATTATTGTAATTAAGAGTGAATTGCATAAATGTAGGCATGACAAAATCAGCAAAAATTTTAAGTATTGAGAAGTTAAAAATAATATTATTACTGGAAGGGTTAAAGGGAATTCATTTGGTCCTCACTCACTCCCAGTGTTAGAAAATCTACAATGACTTTTTCAAGTTTTTAAATGATAGATTGTTTTTACTTTATTGCGAATTTTAGATGGTAGTTCAATTTTTAAATTCAATTTCTGTTTCCAATACTTGTTAGCTATCCCAAGCATTTGGCAGACCATAAGGGCAGACAGCAATCCACCAATCAGCCAATCAATCAATATATCAAACATAGTTCTAAAGGCGCTTTTTTCCCCAAGAAGCAACTGGATTTTCTGTTTTTTTCTTTGAAGATGTTTTGTTTTCATTCAAGAAACTTCTTCAGCTCTCAAACAACAACAACAAACAACCAAAAAGTCCAGTTGCCTCTTAAAAAAAGCATCTTTGAGACAATCATGACTTGGATGACTGAGAATCTTCATAGACGTTTATCAAATATAGCTTTACATTTCTAACAAACACATAATTCTCCCACAAAGCTATATAATTTTTGGTTAGTTTATTTGAAGGAATAATTGATGGAAACTAATCAAGGAGAGATTCAACCTAAAAATAAGGAGGAACTTTCTGACAGTGAGAACAATCAACCAATGGAACAGCTTGCCTTCAGAAGTTGTGGGAGCTCCATCACTTGAGACTTTCAAGAAGAGATTAGACTGCCATTTGTCAGAAATGGTGTAGGGTCTCCTGCTAGAGTAGGGGGTTGGATTAGATGACCTACAAGGTCTCTTCCAACTCTTTTAATCTGTTAATGGTGTATCCCTTTTAGTCAAGATATTAGGATCTATTCTATTATACACCTCTGACACTGAGCTCAATCAATGTCGTTTGGCGGGGCGTAGAGGAAGAGCCTTCTATGTGGGGACCCCGGCCCTCTGGAATCAGCTCCCCCCGGAGATTCGCACTGCCCCCACCCTCCTTGCCTTCCGTAAAAGTTTAAAACCTATTTATGCCACCAGGCTTGGGGCCATTAGATCCTAGCCCCCCGACCAACAAGTGTCTTAATATGTTTTGTGGAGTGAATGGTGATGAATGTTTCTAAACTATATTGAAGTTTTAAAAGCCTTTTTAGTCATATTTATTGTATTTTTAGATATATTTGCTATGTTTTTTTGATATGTTGTTAGCTGCCCCAAGTCCTCGGAGAGGGGTGGCATACAAATAATCAAATCAAATCAACCAAGACCAGGGAAGTCTTAATACCACTCTACTATGCCCTGGTCCGACCACACCTGGAGTACTGTATTCAGTTCTGGTCACCCCACTTCAAAAGAGACATTGAAACTCTGGAGAAGGTGCAAAAAAGAGCAACCAAGATGATTAAGGGATTGGAAACCAAGACTTACAAAGAGAGACTGAGGGAACTGGGCATGGATAGCCTAGAGAAAAGGAGGGCCAGAGCGGACATGATAGCAGTCTAGAAGTATACGAGGGGATGTCACAGAGAGGAGGGGATCACTTTATTCTTCAGGGCACCAGAAGGCTGGACGAGGAACAACGGCTGGAAGCTGACCAAGGAGAGATTCAACATGGAGATAAGGAGGAACTTCCTGACGGTCAGAGCAATCAACCAATGGAACAACCTAGCAGCGGACATTGTGAACTCCAACACTCTGGACATTTTAAAGAGAAGATTGAACTGCCACTTGACTGGTGTAGTATAGGGTTCCTGCTTGGGCAGGGGCTTGAACTCGATGGCCTTCATGGTCCCTTTCAACTCTAACAATAAATCAGATCAGATCAGACCAGACCAGACCAGACCAGACCAGACCAGACCAAACCAAACCAAACCAAACCAAACCAAATCAAATCATAAACAAACAAACAAACAAACAAACAAACAAACAAACAAACAACAAAGCTTTTTTTCGGCACAGGTAGTTTCTTTTTCCCTCTCCCAATTCATTTGCTCCCTGATGTCACAGTGCAGGATTATTGAAAATATCTGATGCTCCAATAACGGGCTATTAGTAATAACCTCATCAAACACTGAAATTTTTCCTTCAAGGGCTTTTATTTTTTGGTCTGCTTTACTCACATCAATGACAGACTGAGTTAGTCTGTTTTATTGGAGGAGAAAATGCTCAAAATTCTAAAGGAATCAGCATCACTTCATTCTACTCAACTTCCTGGAGGCTGATAATGATTGGCTATATCAGCGCTGGTTGCAGATTTGGGATGTTTCTCTTCATTTCTGCTTGTTGTAGTAGTATGTAGAATTCAATGCTGTGAGTTACATTTTAATTATCATTTTCTTCAGAAACTTTGGTTTGCTCAAGCTACTTAATTCCCAGTAGTTTCATCATTGACACCAATTTCACCTGTATTTCACGGTAGTGTCTAACTCTGATGAATGCTTTGTAATTCCATAAACATGTAATAGATTAATTTACCTCTCTCTGTATGTATTAATAACTCCTGTAGTCTGTGCCTCAAGTAACACACACATTTTGAGGAGAGATTATTATAATCAATCCCACCAAGAATTCTTTTAACATTTTGTTTTTGATAGCATGACGTTTTTCTGTTCTATCAACACAGAACAATAGCCTTACTTGGTTACCTTCTTGTCCTCAAATGGCTTCATTTTATTGCCTGGATTTTTATTATTTTAACAATTTGACTCACCAATCAATTACAGGAAGTCTGAATCAATGCCGCTCCTCCCCATTCATTCACACATTTCATATTAGATCTTAGGTTGTTTTCTTAGTATAAAACCCAAAAAGTAATTTACAGGCTATAGTGGTGAGCTTAAAGGCTAAAGAGATGTTCTTACTACAATGCAAAGCAAGTTTATCATCTATGACAGTGATAGCAAACCTATGGCATGGGTGCCACTGGTGGCATGCGGAGCCATATCTGCTGGCACACGAGCTGTTTGCCCTAGCTCAATTCCAACATGCATGTGTGTGCCGGCCAGCTGATTTTTGGCTCACGCAGAGGCTCTGGGAGGACATTTTTGGCTTCCAGAGAGCCTCTGGGGGGATGGGGGAGAGCGATTTTACCTTCCCCTGGTTCCAGGGAAGCCTTTAGAACCTGGGGAGGGTGAAACACAAGCCTACTGGGCCCACCAGAAGTTGGGAAACAGGCTGTTTCTGGCCTCCAGAGGGCCTCCAAGGGGCGTGGGAAGCTGTTTATGCCCTCCCCAGGCATTGAATTATGGGTGTGGGCACTTGTGCATGCATGATAGCATGCACACATGCTCTTTCAGCACCAGAAGAAAAAAAGGTTCGCTATCACTGGTCTATGGAATCCAAGGATACAAAAGAAAATACAGGTTTGAACAAATCTAAGAAAAATCTGTAGGACTCATCATAATTAAGGAAGTTAAGCCCCAACTACTTACTTGTAAACTTCTGTTCATCTGTTCACTTAGTCATGAGCTTCTGTTTTTCTGATTAGAATAACAAATGGCATATCTATTACACCCTAGGAGTATATTTTAGTTCTCTTATTCTATTTTGATTATACTGTCTTACAGAAATATTTCCCCAGACATTTGGGGTTTTTGTCCTCCATGTGCTTGTTTCAAACAACCAATAATCAGCCCTTGTTTTGTTTTTAAAAAAAGATTGTTACTAAAATGCATATGACTTCTCATGGAAGCTATCCAACTTATTTGCTGTAGTGCTCTGTAGAATCTGTTTCATGCATTCAAGGTTATGCTTGTGGGCTTGTAATAAATGCCTTCCTGTTTACCATATTGTAAGGTGAACAAATTTGCTGGGTCGGTCTACTAACTTGCTACCAAAATAGGACTGATATGACTTCTCCTTTCTTTATTCTTTTTATTTGAACAGCTTGACTTTCTGGAGTTGGATGATTTCCAGCTGTGTTATTTCATTATTATGGGTTCTAGTTTTATGTACCATAGACTTATTTGTCAATATTTTCTTTGCTAGGGCAGTCAGATTTGGGCTGCAAATATCTGGATGGAGATTAGATGGCAGCAACAAGTTGTTTTTCTATAGCTATTATTATTATTATTATTTATTATTATTTTTATTAATTAGATTTGTATGCCGCCCCTCTCCAAAGACTCACTGAAGCAATGAGTTACCTGAGGTCCAAAAATAGAAGGTAATGTTTTCTTTAATAGTCTTAAAATCTTTGCTTTGGAATCCAAGTGAAGTTTATAACTTGAAGTCTGATATAATATGGTGGACACTGAGGACTTAGGCTATGTAGAACTGTAGGCTTATCAGGGGTGGGCTACTGCCCAGATGTGGGGGAACACAGTGGGGTAGCAAAAATGGAGCTCCACCCCAGAGCACCCAATTTGCTCTAAAAGATGTTGAAAGAAAATGCAGGGTGTCCTGCATAAGCCACGCCCACAGTGTAGTAGTAAAAATTATGGTAACCCTTCACTGAGACTTAGGTGCCTCTAGAGCAATCTTTCTGTAGAAGGTAGAGTAGAAGGTTACTGAATCTGGACTGAAAAAAAATCCAGATGATCACATAACCAGGAAACAATGACAATTTTGATAATCTAAATTCTACAGCCAAAATACAAAGAAATCTGAAAACAAATCTAAGCACTCTAACAAATGCTTTCTAACCTATCAACGCTTGCAAACATTTTCACTGGACTTATCTCATCCCAACACCTGAGAGAAGAACTAACAGTTTAAGACCTTCTGAAGAGCTAAGAGAATAGGATCTTGCTGGATCTCAGAGGGAGGGAATCCCATCATCTGATACATATGTGCCATCAGCTAAGATGATTGTTGTCATGTTTAAATTTTAACCTGTAATTTTGAATTCTGTTTTTATATGGTTTAGTTTTGGCCATTTTAAAGGAACAAATAAGATATATTTATATAGGCCTTGCAAAAAAACGACTAAGGCTTCTTATTTATTTGTTTATTTGTTTATTTGTTTATTTGTTTATTTGTTTATTTGTTTATTTGTTTATTTGTTTATTTGTTTATTTGTTTATTTGTTTGTTTATTTATTCCAATACACAATGAGGGTTTTAGTGGGTGTGTATATATATATATATATATATATATATATATATATATATATATATACACACACACACATACATATACACACACATAGTAAAATACATGATGAAGGTTATAGAGAAGATACTCATAGTAAAATATATCTAAGAAAGAATAGAAAAGAAGATATAGTAATAGAACATATCAATGAAAGAATAGAAGAAGAAATATAGGAATAGAAGAAAGGTATAGGAGATATAGGAGAGCAATAGGACAGGGGACGGAAGGCACTGTAGTGCACTTGTACTCGCCCCTTACTGACCTCTTAGGAATCTGGATAGCTCAACCGTAGATAATCTAAGGGTAAAGTGTTGGGGGTTTGGGGATGACACTATGGAGTCCGGTAATGAGTTCCACACTTCGACAACTCAGTTACTGAAGTCATATTTTTTACAGTCAAGTTTGGAGCGGTTAATATTAAATTTAAATCTGTTGTTCTTATGCATTGGCACCTAAAGTGCTGATTGCTGTCTATATTTCTTTTATATTGGAACAACATTGTATCAGATTAATAAAGAGGCTCCTGAAAATTCCACTAGCAAAAATTGAATCTTTATTCCATTGCTTTGATCAATATGCTCTTAAGTCAATAAAACCAAAGAACGTAAGTGGTAGGTTTTATACTTTAGCGATTAATGTGATTGATAACATAACTATCCTATTAACTTACAAAGCAGAGTTACATCAATGCCATGTGAAGTAAGTTTGATGCCAGATGACATTAAACACAAGAATGCTCATATTTACAAAGACAAATCGGCATAAAACGGAATATAAAATGCATTAGACTTGTGCTAACAGACTACTTAGCACTGTTACAAAATGTCTGAAAAAACTGATAAGGATTGTATTAGATCAAATCACCACCTATTTGTATGAACACAAGGGCTTGTTCTGAAGGAACATAATGTCCTTTCATACACACGTCCCAGGTTTTGTTTTGTTTTTTGCCTCATGAGAATCTGCAGTTGTTCCAGGCTTACATTTGGTTTAATGAAGAAAATCATAGGAGATTTATAGCACTTGCAATGTTTCCATTTTATTTACAAATAAACGATCTGAACAAAAATAGGCATACACAGATTAAAAACCTCAAAAAGATGACTCCAAAGTATCCAGGTATGCTGTTCTCTAATCTGGTTCTACATTTGTTTGAATTTTAGAAAGACTGTCTGCATTGACATGGAACTGAAAAACATCACCCCCTAAAAATTGTTGTGGTTAGCTCTGGCCCAGCTCCTGCCCCAAGGACTGTGGATGTGGGGGAGACATCCATATGCTGCAGGCCTGTTTTGTCCCCCCCCCCCCCCCGTGGAATCTGCTGATGAAGGCTCCTCTGACCAAGAAGACATGAGTGACAGGGAGGAGGAGAGTGTGGCAGACAGCTCAGAAGGAGATCAATTATCTAGCTCTTCCTTGGATTCAGAACAAGAGTTAATGATACAGCCACGTATGCGGAGAGCGATGCATAGGCAACAACAACTGAGAGATTATTATCAAAGAAAATGAGGCCTCCTGTGGTTGGGTGGGGCTGTGGTAATTAGTGAGGCTGCTATAAATAGCAGCCTGTGGGTTTGGCCATTGTGGAGGATTATCTGATCATTGTGTTTCATGCCTGCTTTGCTGACTTTGATCTTTGTGTGCTGATTTCCCCCCCCCCCCCCCGCTTTGAAACTAAACCAGAGCAAAGTGTGTTTCACTTTGTGAAAGAAGGACTGTGAATTGCCTCACAGCTGCAAGCTAAGTATCACAGAACTGATAAGGGACTTGTACAAATTACCAGTTTGTTTGGAGATGAGTGCTCTTTGCTATACCAAAAGAGGGCTTGATTTAAGTGAAATTTCATTATAAAGAACATTGTTTTGAATTTTCAAATGTGTGTGTGTGTCTGAAATTGTATCTGTGCATTTTTGGGAGGATTCTACCAGAGAGCCTGACAGAACAAAAATGGGGAAGGGAAAAATGGAGATATGCATACAAATCTAATAAATAAATAAATAAAATAAAATTCTAGATGATACCTTTGCCTGCTTCCATGAAACTCCCATGCTTGATGAAACTCCCCCCCTCCCCTTCAAGTCAGTGTTACTGTTAACTACCTGGAAAAGCCTCTGCAATTTCCTTGGAAAGGATTTAAAAGGGGTTGGCCATTACCTGCTTCCTAGGACTGAGAGAGAAGTGCAAAGCTACCCAGTTAAAGTTTGTGACTAAGGCAAGAGTAGAACTCCCAGTCTCTTAGTTTTCTAGCCTGGTGCCTTAACCCCTACAATAAACTGTCCATTAAAACTAATCAGCATAAAAATATGGATTAGAAGGAATATTAACACTGATGTTCAAGTGGTAAATAAAGATAAGGAGGAACACTATAAAATAATCTGCGTTTGGGTTATCATCCTAATGCCACATATTCAATTATTTGTTTAATTTCTTTTTATCAAATTAATACCCATCTTTCCTCCAGGAGCTCGGAGTGTACTATGTAGCATTCCCTCTCATATTTTTTCCAAATAACCATGTGAGTTAGAAAAATAGAGAGACAGTCGAACTCACCCAAACTACTTGCGTCGGATGCAGAATAAGCACAGAGCTGGGTTTTATGGGTCATTTTATTCATATAAATCTAGACCTGCAGAAGAAGCCAATAGGGCGGAACTTCCATTCCAAACATCCTTGCACAGCTACGGGCGAAAGCTCCTTGCTGAGCAAGGGAAGGTTACCCTTGACCTTGACCTTGAACTTGACCTTGGCCTTCCCTTGCCCTCTGCTATGCCTAAGGCATGTGGGAAGGCTCACCCCCATTTGTGGGCTTGCGGTGAATGAGCCCCAAGGTGAGCCCTTCTCCAACACTCAGGCGGATTCTGCCTGGAGCTTCTGGTGAGGAGCGAATTTACCATAAGCTGGAGACTTGTAGTGCCAGCGTATACAGAAGGCCCTACGCAGACAAACGTTAGCATAATAATAAATTGTAGCAACTTTACAGATCCAATCCTGGATGTAAGAGAAGATGGAATGTCTCCTCAAAAGCGATGCCCATGATTCTATCATTAAAAAAAAAATTAAATATGATGCCAATTATTCAAAAGATTCTTTCCAATTAAATTTAAAAGTTGATTTAAAAATTGATGATTCTAATCATCTAATTAATTAATTACTGCTGTGTTGCATATAAGATAATAATTACCCCATTTTAGCAACTTAATCTAAGCTTTTAAAATATGCATAATAAATCCTAACATCAAAATAGTTATTCCTATTTTATGGCTACCTCATTACTTGCCAGGAATCGTATCAAACCGAAAAGCTGATTGTACAATGCTCTACAAGGCAGTTTTTCCTCAAATAATAGAAATGAGACAGAATTATAATTAGAAATATAATTGATTGCTGTAAAACATATCCTGCAAGCTTTAAACTCCTGCAGATTTCGACTGTTCACTGGTAAAAGTGCATTAAAAAGTAATGCTATTATTATGTGAATAACCTTTGAGGTTTTGTTACCTGGCTGTTCAAAAAATAATTAGTTGTTAATTTAGACATGCTCATGAAAATGTGTTTTAGATATTGCTCATCATCATTTCCTTGGTGATCCAGAATAAAACTATAAATTCCCAAATGAGGCTAATTACCAACCAACTAGGTCCTATCAGCAAAGCCTCCTATTGATTTTGCCCAAAGATGCCATTCCTGAAGGCAATTAAGTATCCACCAATTAAGTATCACTCATACACCATTAAATCCTTGTTAAATATTTTTTTTTAAATCACAACTCAAATACATGCAACTGCACATATTCAAAGCAATATTTTAAGAATTAAGCCAAAAAAGAAGAGTAACTGTGGACAATTCTGCCAAGTGTCACCCTCAAATTGAATGAGATTTTCATGCTGAAATTGCATGAATGATGAAATTGAATGAATACTTATTATAACTCTTATACTGGGTTGTAAATTATAACTTTCGATCCAATGAACAGAATATTTTGCAAAGCCATGCCTAATCATCACTTGTCTTAAAGGATTTAATTCAAGCCAAATCAAAGGCTTTTTGTGCACTTGCAACAGAAACTGCAAGTACAGCAGAATCAATCCTATCTTTAGCTATACAGAATATGCCTATTAAAAACAGATTATTTGATGCTTGTTGATTTTTTTAATGAACCCAAAAGGAGAAGGATGAATTATATGCAATGAAACCTTCTGCAACTGCCTAATTTATAAGTTAGCTAGGATCTTGATATCCATATTAATTAACAAAATCAGCCAATAACTAGCACAAAATGTATCATCTTAACCTAGTTTTAAAATCAACCTTATGTAAAATGATAATAACAATCTATCAGTATTAAAACATTAGACACATCTAATAGTAAGAGGCCAAAAAGGCTGCAAACAATTTATACCATTCTACTGAGAAACCATCTGGAACAGGCCTTTTGCATTTTGCAACAAAATGAAACACAATCCAGTATTTCCCAAACGAACTTTGAAAATTTCTTTGAAAATAATAGCAGAATACATACCCGACTCAAAAATTGATCAATGTCAAATTGATAATATCATAAAGTAGAAAGCTGATGGGGTCAAAGGAATGACTTTTTCCTGTTTATTATTTCTTTCTTTCGAAAGGAATATGTTACATTTCTTTGAACAAAATTGAAAATTTAACATTACCTCTGATATATACTGAGGGCTATCAAAGGAAAGAAGCAGGAAAAAGGCATGGTATAACTGTGTTGTATTTAGAGAGAACAGTTGAATTTAATTCACTAGGGGAATATAGGTTATTGTACTGTATGTTAGCAGTACAAATAGATTTGCTGTATTATTATGCATATTAAGGCATGCAGCCAGATGTGAGTGATTGGTTTGTAGAAGCTCAAGTAAGAACAAGAAATTTTATACCTGAAATACAAACTGAATATATTGCTTTGTAGTTTTAATTCATTGCTTATTTGACCCCTATGACAATCATTAAGTGTTGTACCACATGATTCTTGACAAATGTATCTTTTTCTTTTATG
This sequence comes from Erythrolamprus reginae, assembly GCF_031021105.1. Lineage (NCBI taxonomy): Eukaryota > Metazoa > Chordata > Lepidosauria > Squamata > Dipsadidae > Erythrolamprus > Erythrolamprus reginae. The sequence goes on from NC_091950.1 coordinate 70,211,951, forward strand.
TACGCTGAGAGCATATGCACCAAGACAAATTCCTTGTGTGTCCAATCACACTTGGCCAATAAAATTCTATTCTATTCTATTCTATTAACGAGGCTTGGTGTTTATGTCCATTCACTTAAATTCAAGTACACAAAATGCTGAAATTTCTATTTGTAACACACAAGGAATTTATATAACATTTATGCAACTTTTTCTCTATACAGAAAAATCAAGAAAGGGAGACAATTACTGATACCTGTATTTGCTTTTATCTCTCTCCCTCTCTCACCCTGTCGATCTTGTTGAGTGGCTTAACATGCTAAAAATGTCCTCAACAAGAAGATGGTGACATTAGGAAAAATAGTGGTTGTAGTTGATGCAGTGATGTCTCATTGTGGAAGTGTAACCCAGGGGCTGTGATAAAGTAAAGTAAAACGAGTGCAAATTGATGGGCTTTGCCATCATAAGCAAGGACATAATTTGGGTGCTAAGTATGGATGTATAAAAGAGAAATTGGAAATAAAGATAAGCAGGGAAATAAAGCAATTTGATTATAGGATGGGATAATAAATGTCTTAATAAACAAAATGGAAATTGGGTTTGGTCTAGGAAGTTTGTTAGCTTACAGCAGTGTTTCCCAACCTTGGCAACTTGAAGATATTTGGACTTCAACTCCCAGAATTCCACAGCCAGCATTCGCTGGCTGGGGAATTCTGGGAGTTGAAGTCCAAATATCTTCAAGTTGCCAAGGTTGGGAAACACTGGCTTACAGCATGGAAAATGGGGATAGAATGCTACATGAGAGCTAATTTGCATACTGGTATATAGTCGGTTTGGGCAGTTGGAAGGGAGAAGTCCACTTCTTTTGTATGCTGACTGTTGGTGAATCTGCATCATAGAGAGCAGATGGATTCTCTTAATGTTAGTGTTCATGAGAGAATATATATAGATGGAATATTTAAGATTAGGATAGGATCTAAATGAAGTACAAAGTTATTATATATGTTATTACTTGAAAAGAGATATATAGTTCTACTGTCAAGTTGTTATTTGTGAAAACATAAAACCAGTTCCATGAAAAAAGAAGAAATAAAACATAAGCATATATTGGAATCAGTGTATTTATGTACCCAATATACATTGTAGCACAATTCTGCTATGATAATACTCTGCTAAGTGAAGTGAAGAAGATCACTTAAAAACATAAATCTCATAGAAAGCCAACAAAGTTGCCCTGGAGAGGTGAAAGGAAGGAACAAAATTTAAACATTTGGAAAAGGCCCAAAAGGTATAGAGTTGTGGATATGAGACCACACAGACCCAAGGACAAATGCGTGGCATGTAGTAGCAATGCAGAAGACCATTATTATTGTGAGTTTAATTATGTATTTTTTTTCTTTCATATTAAGAAAAGTTTAGAAATTCAAAACTCATTCTGATCTCACCTGCTTGTTTTTCACCCTTAATAATAAAGGATAAATAAAATAAAATAAATACCAAATAAAAAGAAATAAAAGAAATAAAATTCCACAATTCCACAATTCTTTGATTCAGCAGATTGAAACATCCTTGTTCTGGGGATCAGCAAGAGGGGAAGACATTGGAGAGGTTGGGAAGGTTTTTAACAAGTTTTGTAGTTTTATTAGTTGTGTTTTAGCTAAGTTGTGTATTGCCTACTGTCTGTCTTTGCTAGTTGTATATGGCTTGCTGTTATGCCCTTTGTTAAAAGGGCATTATAAATAAACGTTTATTATTATTAAAATATTAATAAAAGAAAAACTTCAAAGCCTTTCCTGCTGTGATTCTCCATTCCTATCCCAGAATCGTGTGCCCCTCTGGTCAGGTCTTGCCTTTTCCTGTCCATAACAGGGCCATGAAACGCCACACTGTGATAAAGACCTTGGGGGTTATGGTTGTTTGGTGGGACCTTCTGCAGAGAACCTAGCATTGGGTTACTGTGGAAACTGGCAGCCCTTGGGAAGTTGCCTGTTGTGATTCTGTCAGCATGTAAGAGATTTGGATAATATCTTGCTTGGTGTATATACTTGTTATGTTATGCTTTTCAAACTGTTTGTTTGATCTAATAATAAAGCTTAAGAATCCCTTCATTTACTGGAGTCTTCATGGTGCCAGGATCCAAAGGCATCAATTGCCTTGGCACCTGATTATTATCCTGACACTTTGCAAAGCATGAAACCACAGGTTTGTCTCAGGAAGATCAAGCATGGAGGAAATGAATGACTGAGGGGGTGGTGTCTTAGTAAGGCAATCTGGAGATGCGGATTAAAGTGTTACAGGAAGATGTCTCAAAAGTAAAAGAGAAAGGAAGCGAAGTATTAATATCAGAGGAAGAATGATTACAAGTTAAGCTATTTGTTATTAGAACAATAAACATTGAATATTATGCAGATGTTAATCAACTTTATATCTCCAGCACTTTTGATCTAAGCGACCGTTGTTATTTCCCTCTAGTGGTGCTTGGAGGCTGTGAGGGCTTGAATAGGGCAACAATAGGTGTCAGCTGAATCCTGATAAGGCCAAATGGATTTGGGTGTGTGGAGCTTTGATATCTGAGACTCTAACATCTTTAGTTCTGGATGGGGGTGGCACTAGCTCTGACAGAATTCTTATGCAATTTGGAGGTTCTCTTGCATTTGTGACTGCTGATTAAAGAGCAGGTGGCAATTGTGGCTTTGAAAGCCTTTGCACAATTCTGTTGTGTGCCAGTTATACCCTTTCCTGGAACAGGTGCCCTTATGCTCAGTCACTCATATCAGGACTTTCCCACACCCCTTCGCTAAACTGGGCATAAGTGTGGCCAACTGTGACACATCTGGCCTGTGGCCCAGGAGTTTAACAGCTCTACAACAAATAACATCCATTTATTTCCTGATACATTTCTGTGAAGCTACTCGAATTATTATAGACCCGGGATGGCGAACGTATTTATTTATTTGTTTGTTTGTTTGTTTGTTTGTTTGTTTGTTCGTTCGTTCGTTCGTTCGTTCATTCATTCATTCATTCATTCATTCATTCATTCATTTATTTATTTATTTATTTATTCAATTTTTATGCCGCCCTTCTCCTTAGACTCAGGGCGGCTTACAACATGTTATCAATAGCCCTTTTTAACAGAGCTAGGCTATTGCCCCCACAATCCGGGTCCTCATTTTACCCACCTTCGGAAGGATGGAAGGCTGAGTCAACCTTGAGCCGGTGATGACATTTGAACCACTGACCTTCAGATCTACAATCAGCTTCAGTGGCCTGCAGTACAGCACTCTACCTGCTGCGCCACCCCGGCATGAGTGTCACAGTTGGCATGCGGAGGCATATCTGAGGGCACGCGAAATGTTGCCCTATGTCAGCTCCAGCACATATGTTCACGTTGGCCAGCTGATTTTTGGCTTCCCATGGGCCGTGAGGAAGTCATTTCCATCTTTTCCAGGTTTCAGGAAAGCCTCCTGAAGTCTGGCCAAGGTGAGAAACGGCACAACGGACCTAGTGAAATTCAAAAATGAACTTCCGGTAGGCCCGTTGGGCCCATTTTCATCACCCTAGGTTCTGAAGGTTTCAGTGACATCTGCGTGCATGCGTGGGGGTGAGCGAAAGGGAGGTTGTGAATGCATACATAAAGGAAGAGCATTGCATTATGGGTGTGGCCACGCTGACGGCAGTTTAGTTCTGGTTAGAGCATGCGGTACAGGTGTAATAAAAAAATAAAACTCTAGCAGCTAGGCAAAACTTTATCATTCACAAATGGCAGTAATATAGAATGAAGAAAACTAAGAAAAATCATACGTTGCTACATGTTAAAAGGATTTATGTTTCATATTAAATCAGTCAAGGACAACAAATACACCTATTTGTTGCTTTGGAAATCTAGAAGCCAGTGGGAGCCAGAAATTATCAGCACTTTCAACCAGCACAAATAATCTTGCAAACAGACCACAACTGGTTAACATTATTGTTTATTGGTCTCTTTCATGTCACCTCTGCAGTTATTTAAAGATTTTTAGCAGACTGGAAGAACCAGCTAAATACAAATAAAACATTTGGCCTGTCTCCCAGTAAATAAAAAGATGTGCCATGGATGTGTTTTATATAAAAAAGAAAGAAAAATATTTAAAAATAAGAAGTAAAATATATTATCATTCCCATGCATATGCAGGGGAAAACATGTTTTATTAAATGTTGCTTGTTTATCCAGCTATAATATCTCAATATCGGTCTCAGGGATGGTTCAACCATATTGGAGAAATCTACTGAGCAAGTTTTGCTTCAGCCTATCAGGAAAATCATCCTAAATACATGTTAGATACTTTATCCCCAACCACCAAATTGTTTCTTTAATGCTATAATAGATAATACAGTGGTACCTCAAGATACGAACCCCTCGTCTTATGAACAACTCGTGATACGAACCCGGGGTTCAGAAAAATTTTGCCTCTTCTTGCGAACTTTTTTCGAGTTACGAACCGGTGTTCGGAGACTGCTGGGAAGCCGCGCGGCTGTTTTAAAAGGTAACAGCCGGGCGGCGGGGCTTCCCAGAAGCCTCCCGAACGCCGGTTTGTAACTCGAACAAAGTTCGTAAGAAGAGGCAAAATTTTGCTGAACCCCGGGTTCGGTTCGGGAGGTTGCTGGGAAGCCCCCCAGGCCGGCTGCGACCTTTTAAAACAGCCGCGCCACTTCACAGCTGTCTCCCGAAGCCGAACGCGGAAGTTCGGCTTTAGCGTTCGGCTTCAGGAGACAGCTGGGAAGCGGCGTGGGTGTTTTAAAAGGTCGCAGCCGGCCTGGGGGGCTTGCCAGCACCCCCCGAACCCGGGTTTGGGGGGGTGCTGGCAAGCCCCCCAGGCCGGCTGTCACCTTTTAAAACAGACGCGCGGCTTCCCAGCAGTCGCCGAAAGCTGTTTTTTTGCGGGGGTTTTTTTGGTTGCACGGATTCCTATGGGAAACAATGTTTCGTCTTACGAACCTTTCGTCTTACGAACCTCCTCCTTGCACCAATTAAGTTCGTATCATAAGGTATTTGTTGTGGTTCAGTCTGGGACCCCTCCGGGAATGGCTGACCTTCTGTCGGTTTCCAGCTCAGAGGGAGAGGCTGAGGAACAGGAGGTGCAGACTGACGAGGAAGAGGAATCCCAGGCTGGAGAAGAAGGACAGCCAGAGTCCCACCAGGGGGAGCTCTCCCCAGCAAGCAGCCTGGATTCCTTAGGGGAAAATGCTCAAGACATCATAGATATGCGACAAAGGAGAGCTAATCAGAGACGGACTCAATTGGCTAGGTATTTCCAGCATTAGGGGTCACAGCTGGGTTTGGGTGTGGTGCTCTTGGGAAAGGATAAAAGGCGGACCCACCCTTCCTGGCTTGTGGAGTTTTATCTTGGAGATTCGTGAGACCTGTCTGTGAACTTTGGTGGCTTACAATCCTGGTTTGTGCCTTGGACTATTGAAACCTTGGGGGGGGGGGGTGCCAGCAAGAAGCTTATGGTATTGACTGGACATCAGGACCCTGCTGTAACGTATTATAGCCTGTCTGTTGTGAAGACAGGTTTTCCTTTGTGCTTAATTTTTTCCAGCTATAAAATACTTTTGCCTTTTACCAGAGTGTCTGGCTGTTTTTTCAGTTGGTGTTGAGGTCTGGGAAAACCCAGACAGAACAGGTATTACTGTATAATAGAATAGAAGAGTGTTGTTCTTACATTCCATCTCTTCTGCTGTTATGATGATAAAGGAATTGAAGTTAACAAAGACCATTTTCTTTCAGACTGTCCATGCTACTCCCAGTATTGTTTATTATTATTTTTTATTATTATTTATTAGATTTGTAAGCCGCCCCTCTCCGAAGACTCAGAGCGGCTCACAACAATAATATATAATACAAATGCAATGATTAAAAAAACCCAATTAAACCCCTTAATATAAAAACAATCATACATCCCAAACAAATCATACATAAAACATGACGGCCGAGGGGAATCAATTTCCTCATGCCTGGCGGCAGAGGTGCGTTTTTAGGAGTCTGCGAAAGGCAAGGAGGGTGGGGGCAGTCCTAATCTCTGAGGGGAGTTGATTCCAGAGGGCGGGGGCTTCCAAAGAGAAGGCTCTTCTCCTGGGTCCTGCCAGATGATATTGTTTTGTTGACGGGACCCAAAGAAGGCCAACTCTGTGGGACCTAACTGGTCGCTGGGATTCGTGCGGCAGAAGGCGGTCCCTAAGGTATTCTGGTCCGATGCCATGAAGGGCCTTATAGGTCATAACCAACACTTTGAATTGTGATTGGAAACTGATCGGCAACCAGTGCAGACTGCAGAGTGTTGATGTGACATAGGCATACCTTGAAAAGCCCATGATTGCTCTCACAGCTGCATTCGGCATGATCTGAAGTTTCCAAACACTCTTCAAAGATAGCCCCATGTAGAGAGCGTTGCAGTAATCAAACCTCGAGGTGATGAGGGCATGAGTGACTGTGAGCAATGACTCCCTGTCCAAATAGGGCCGCAACTGCTGCACCAGGCGAACCTGGGCAAACGCCCCCCTCGCCACAGCCGAAAGATGATGTTCCAATGTCAGCTGTGGGTCGAGGAGGACACCCAAGTTGCGGACCCTCTCCAAGGAGGTCCGTAATTCCCCCCCAGGTTAATGGATGGACAGATGGTATTGTCCTTGGGAGGACAAACCCACAACCACTCCGTCTTGTCAATGATATTGGTATCATTGTTTCTAATGGATACCAGTATATATAATGTAAATTGCTGTTTGGTGTTTCTGTCTCTCTTTTCCTGCTTTCCCCCCACTTTTATCTCATTTGTACCACTTCCTTGTTTTTGAACTTTTATAAATAAATATCAAGCTCTATTTTTTTTTAACCAACTGTACTGAGCACTTTGTGCATTTGCTCTGATCTGAATGTAGGAACTAACATTCTCGATGCTCAGTGAAATTACACTGGAAATTACCTACAGTTATTTTCTAAATAGAATAAACAAAATACATTAATTTCAAGCCGGAAACAGGATTTGTTTTGCAAAATTCTGACCCAGAATTGGAATAATTTTGCATACACTTTTCTGGGAACAAGAATTTATTCAAATCAGGTTGTACATCCTGATTCGGTTGTGAATTGCCTCAGGTCTTTGGATAGTTCGGTAGAAATTGTATGCCAAAAATAGAAGCAAGGAGGTGAGTACAAGGAGTATAATAAAGCTAAACTAAAATAAGTTTCAGGTGCTTCTCATTTAATGACCACTAGAAATTGTGGCGAGTGGTAGTTTTGATTATTTATCAAAATTATTGATGCAGTGCCCCTTTGGTCACAGATTACCACAAGCGAAGACAATGGGAAAGCCTGCAGGAATCCGAATTTGTGATCGCACAAGGTTCTTACTTAACAGTGTAATTAGAGATAATACTCGTATTAATATTAGGTCTCTTCAAAACACACTTTATCTTTGTGTGGTCCTTTATGATGCTATTCTTTTAGTCCCAGCATGCTACTATTCCTGCTCATTGTGTTGACATGTTTTGCATTGTTTGAGAGCTTCTTTTGCCGTCCCATTAGCCAGAAATGATACGAGAAGCAATTCTGCTAATTGGAAATTCTGCGGAGCCCCTGAAGTACAACAAAATACAGGAGTGCCATAACTTTGCTCTTTTGAAGAAAAAAAAATCCTGCATGGTTAGTCCTCAACATATGACCTCAATTCAGTCCAAAAATTTTGTTGTTAAGCGAAACAATTGTTACATGATCTTTGATCTATTTTATTACTTTTCTTGCTGTGGTTGTTAAGTGACTCACTGAAGTTGTTAAGCTACTAGAATGGTGGGTAAGTGAATCTGACTTCCCAGTTGACTTTGCTGGTCAAAAGGTTGCAAAAAGTGATCAAATGACCCTGGGACACTGCAACCGTCATAAATATGAGTCAGCCACCAAAGGTCTGAATTTTGATCATATGACCATAGGGAATGCTACAATGCTGGTAAGTGTAGAAAATAGTCATAAGACATCTTTCAAGAGGAGATTGGATTGCCATTTGTGTAAAATGGTGTAGGGACTCCTGCTTTAACGGGGGGGTGGGGGGTGGACTAGATTATTTATTTATTTATTTGTTTGTTTGTTTGTTTGTTTATTTATTTATTTATTCATTCATTCATTCATTCATTCATTCATTCATTCATTTATTTATTTATTACTAGAGTTGGAAAGGACCTTGCAGTTCATCTAGTCCTGCTGGTGCAGGACACCCTACATCAGTGTTTCCCAACCTTTTTTGAGCCGCGGCACATTATTCATATTTTCAAAATTCTGGGGAACACTGAAGGGGGGGGGGCTAAAGAAAAGTTTGGACAAAAAAAAATCTCTTCCTCCATTTCACTCTATTTCTCCCTCCCTCTTTCTCTCTCTTCCTTCCCTTCTTTCTCTCTCTCCATCCCTCTTTCTTTCTTCCTCTTTTTTGCTCTTTCTCTCTCCCTCCTTCCCTCCCTCCATGTCTTTCCCTCTCCCTCCTTCCCCCCTCTCTTTCTCTCTCTTGCTTCCCTTCTTTCTCTCTCTCCATCCCTCTTTCTTTCTTCCTCTTTTTTGCTCTTTCTCTCTCCCTCCTTCCCTCCCTCCATGTCTTTCCCTCTCCCTCCTTCCCCCCTCTCTTTCTCTCTCTTCCTTCCCTTCTTTCTCTCTCTCCATCCCTCTTTCTTTCTTCCTCTTTTTTGCTCTTTCTCTCTCCCTCCTTCCCTCCCTCCATGTCTTTCCCTCTCCCTCCTTCCCCCCTCTCTTTCTCTCTCTTGCTTTCTTTCCCTCTCTTTCTCTTTCTCTCTTTCTCTCATTCTCTCTCCCCTCCTTTTTCTCTCTCTCTCTCTCTTTCTCTCTCGTTCACCATGCCGGCAACAGAGAGAAAAAGAAAGAGAGAGAGAGAGCTGGAGAGAGAATGGAGGGCGCCGTTGTCTTCGCCTCCGCCCGCCGGCTCTGCAGCTAAGAGGCAACAGCAGTCATCAGCCTCCTCGCCCTCCCAGACGTTCCCAGCGCCCGGCCACGCGCCGCCTCCCGTTAGCCCGGCTGACCTTTCCCTGCTGCCGTTTTCTCTTCATGGCACAAAGCCACACAGTCCCGGACTCCCGGATCGCTCGCTTTTCCGGCCAGCAAGCGCGGCGCGGCGCTTTCCTGGGCAGATGGCTTTGCTGACCGGAGAAGCGAGCGAGCGCCATGAAAACGGCAGCAGGGAAAGGTCGGCCGGGCTAACGGGAGGCGGCGCGCGGCCGGGCGCTGGGGACGTCTGGGAGGGCGAGGGGAGCCGGCGGGCGGAGGCGAAGACAACGGCGCCCTCCATTCTCTCTCCGGCAGCGAAGGAGAGGGGGCGGATCACGCCCCAATACAGGAGGCGGCGGCGGAGGAGGAGGAGGAGAGTGGGCGGATCAGACGGGCAATGGGGCAGGGCAGAGAAGCCAGGGGCGCGTTTGGCCAGAGGCACCATGGGGAGGCAGGGGCGGCCGCGGCTCCCTTTACTCCTACTGCCGGACCTCCCCGCCCCTGCCTCCTTTTTCCCGCTTTCCTTCTTTGGTGCCCAGCCGGAAACAGCTGCATCGGGCAGTAGCCGGGGGACAGTTCCGAGTGGGAGCTCCAGGTTGGAGGCACAGGCGGTCCGGCACTGGCAGTGCCCCGCCCACCTGGAGCTTCCTGCGGCACACCTGACCGTGTCTCGCGGCACACTACTGTGCCGCGGCACACCGGTTGGGAAACGCTGCCCTACATCATATTAGTCCAATAGCAGTCCATTGTCTTCTTGAAGGTCACTAGTGTTGGAGTGTTCACCACCTCTGGGGGCAAGCCACTCCACTGGTTGATCGCTCTGACAGTCAGAAAGTTCCTCCTTATTTCCAGGTTGAATCTCTCCTTGGACAGCTTCCAATCGTTGCTCCTTGTCTGGTACTTTGGAAAATAGTGTGACCCCTTCCTCCCTGTGGCAGCCTCTTAAATATTTGTAGACTGCTATCCTGTCCCCTGGACCTCCTCTTTGCTAGACGATCCATACCAAAACTGAATGCACTACTCTAGATGTGTTCTAACGAGGGCATTACAGAATTTTATAAGCACTTTTATTGTCTTGGAGTGTATTCCTCTCTTTATGCAGCTTAAGATTGTGTTGCCTTTTTTAGCCACCGCTGCACATTGTTGGCTCATGTTTAGTTTGTTGTCCACTAAGACTCCAAGTCATTTAATAATCTCCTCCTTTTGTTTCATTAAAGATTACAATTCGGTGACATTTTGGAAAGGTTATAGGGGGCATTGGGGATCAGGATCTGACAGTCATGGTTAAAATCCTAAGATAGTTTGTAAAAAAGACGTAGCTCCTTAGTCTCAAAATTGGATCTACAGTATTTGAACTTTAAATCTTTGGGGAATATCTCCTTCTATTTATATTTCGTATTTACACAAAATAGTGGTTTTGCTCTATTACATGTTATTTTGGATGTTTGTTGTTGTTGGTATAGACTTAACATTATGTACCCTTTTTCCTTATGTTTTCTGCCATTGATATCTTACTGCACTGAGGTATTTTAGTAATGTATAGATTGGGGGAATAGCATATGCTTTATTACAGTGTCTGATTTAGAACTGGCAAACATGTGCTAAATTTTCTATGAATTGAGAATCTACATTCAGTATGAAAAGCTACTGTGATGCCATATGTTGCTTGTATAATGATTTGAATCATTTTTTAAAAAAGTACAGAATTACATGCTGAGTACATTTAAGAAAGAAGAGTTTTCATCTACTTCTATACCAGAAGTGGGATTCAGCAGGTTCTGACCAGTTCTGGAGAATTGGTAGTGGAAATTTTGAGTAGTTTGGAGAACCAGTAAATACCACCTCTGACTGGACCCACTCTGTCTATTCTCTGCCTCCTGAGTCCCAGCTGATTGGGAGGCAATGGGGATTTTAAGCAGTAACCTTCTCCTGGAGTGGGAAGGGAATGGAGATTTTATAGTATCTTTCAGCTGCCACACCCACCAAGCCACGCCCACAGATTCAGTAGTAAAATTTTTTTTAATCCCACTATTGTTTTATATGGTATTTCCCTTACTCCAAAATACACAAGATTAAAGGCTATCAAAAATGAGGATGTTGGGAAAGCATCAGGAATAGTGATGGGCGAACCCAACAGTGTTTGGGTTCAGCAAGTTCGGACGAACTTTACGCAAAATTTGGCCGAACCCGAACCGAACCTGATCCCGAACGGGGAATCCCACCAAGAGATTCCGGGGGCAGAGCTTTGATGTTATGTATACCGGCAGGTTGCTAAGCATGCCAAGGTGATCACTTCCTGGATTCCATGGAATCCAGGAAGTGATCACCTTGGCGTCCTTAGCAACCTGCCGGTGACGTCAAGGCTCCGCCCCCAGAATCTCTTCGTGGGAGGGATTTCCCAGCTCCTTCAAAGGGAGGTCTTCACGTAAAAATAAACATTGTTATTTTTACGAAAAAGGACGCCGCAGCGGCTCTGCAAGCAAAGGGCAGTCCTTTCACATAAAAATAAAAATAAACTTCAATTTTGAATAAAAATGTATGGGAGTATTTCTTGATATTTCCATTATGGCCAATGGGAATGACTTGCCTGGCTTTAGAAAGGGAGCTGACTCTTTATCTCAGAACTTTGTGACGAAGAATATCAGCCCATGATACCAAGAAAAGGGCTCCACTATATATCAAATGGGTTGACTTCTAACAAAAGTATTTGCTCTCTAAATGTATGCAAAGTTATACATATAGCAAAGAAAGAAGCAAAAATTGCCTCTAACTGGTGGGAGCATTATAAACAATTTAAATTATAAATAGCCTAATTAGTCATTGGTATTCACAATAAATGAGCAAGTCCTGCCAGCTTAGAAAAAAGGCCATGTTTTATAAAACCAGTACATTGGCAAAAAGAACAGATGAGAAGAGAAAAAATAAAAGAAAGGAAAGAGAAGGGAAGGGAAATATCTATACTTTGATCTGGAGAGCAGATGATTGCATTTGCATGCCTAGATTTGGAAAATAACAGTTCTATAATTTGATAGTGCAAAACATTAGGCTAGGGAGAGATTGATGGAAATTATTCAGTGATTTCATGGGCATAATCCTCCTTACAGATTTCTGAGATCCCAATGTTCAAAAGGCCATGAAAGTCACAAGTTGGATAATACAGTGATACCTTGTCTTACAAACTTAATTGGTTCCGGGACGAGGTTCTTAAGGTGAAAAGTTTGTAAGACGAAACAATGTTTCCCATAGGAATCAATGGAAAAGTAATTAATGCGTGCAAGCCCAAAATTCATCCCGTTTGCCAGCCGAAGCGCCCGTTTTTGCGCTGCTGGGATTCCCCTGAGGCTCCCCTCCATGGGAAACCCCACCCCCAGACCTCTGTGTTTTTGCGATGCTGCAATTTCACTGAGGCTCCCTTCACTGGGAAACCACACCTCCAGACTTCTGTTGCCAGCGAAGCGCCCACTTTTGCGCTGCTGGGATTCCCCTGCTGGAATTCCCCTGCAACATCACAAAAACATGGAAGTACAGAGGTGGGGTTTCCCATGGAGGGGAGCCTCATGGGAATCCAGCAGCGCAAAAATGGATGCTTCGCTGGCAATGGAAGTCCGGAGGCGGGGCATCCCAGCGGTGGCGATGGGTTTGTAAGGTGAAAATAGTTTGTAAGAAGAGGCAAAAAAATCATAAACCCTGGGTTTGTATCTTGAAAAGTTTGTATGACAAGGCGTTTGTAAGACGAGGTATCACTGTATATGCTAGGCCTTTGGCGTCATTATAAAGGAGAAAAAGAAAGCCAGAGGAATTAAACAAATTGCTGCTTGACTAGCATAGAGTGATGACCAGGTTTCTTCAACATGTTTTTGGCAGTTCATTTCAAGGAAGAGGGAAGTTATTTTTCTGTATGGAAAAAATGGCATAGCAGCATTGAAATTCAACATTGCAGAACTATAATGAGGCAAACTGATGCTTCTGGCAGTGAGATTACAGGAAAAAACACTAGTGGGCTTGATGAGCACCTTTCTAAGTATAACCTGCCTCTTGGAAGAAGACATTGCACTGTTACTTTTAGAAAGATTGGCAGCCACTTTGACCGTCTTCTTGAAAGGATTCAAGTCTGGAGGATTATCCTGGAGGGTGCTTGATGGCTGAATTTAATTTTGTTGGTGATGGCTGACAATTATGTAAGCTTTCACTATATAATTATAATAATTATTGGTCAGTAGACGTCTTCGTGCTATAAATATAGATCTCTTGCTGATATCTTTTACCAGGGACATTTTTCTATTGTATAATAATAGTACCACAGATATTTTAATTTCATTTAGCAACCTTTTTGTATGAACAGGGTTGAGATCAAACACACACACACACGCACCATAAATATATTTACAAAGATTGAATGGACTGTAGGTGACCTGAGAGATTTTGAAGATATCTTGTAAAATGTGTGGTACTCAACCAATTTGGTGGCCCAGAGAAGCACATACAGTGGTACCTCTACTTACGAACGCCTCTACTAACAAACTTTCCGAGATATGAACCCGGTGTTTAAGATTTGTTTGCCTCTTCTTAAGAACCATTTTCACCTTACAAACCCAAGCCCGGGTACGTGCGCTCTCTTACTACTGCAGGGATTCCCCTGCCTTGTAACCGCCACTGCCGGAATTTCCCATTTGCTTGTCTGGAAAGCAGTGGGGGGGGGGGGGTATTTGAGGAGGGGGTCCAGGATGCTAAGCGGAAAGGCAGACCCTCCTCCTCCTGGTTGGGAATGATGGGTGTCAGTATCCATCCATGCCAGCTCCTAAAAATCCCTGAAATTTTTCTTTTAAACTTTTGGCAGCATCCCGGCTGATTCCTCGCTGGGGAAACCAAGGCAGCCCCTTCTGTTAAGGGTGGACAAAAGACGACCGGGGCCCCTTCGGCTCTCACTGGCCTGTATTTCGGGAAGCCACGTCGCTCGTCCACGGGTCCCTCTGAGCGGGCAGGGAGAGCCTGGCTTGTCCGCCCGCTTTCGGCCAAGGAAAGCTGGGAAGCTGGTTATATGCCAGCTGGTGAAAAACGCCAGAGGACGGAGCAGCTGGGCGAGATGCCCCCCTTTCTCCACCTCCACTTCCCCCAGAGCCCGTGGGGACTGCCTGTCTCCCTGGCCAAAGAAGCAGCGGCCAGTTGAAGATAGAGGGATAGAGGGATGGATGGATGGATAGATGGATAGGTGGATAGAGATGTGGATGGATTGATATCTATCTATCTATCTATCCATCCATCCATCCATCCATCCATCCATCCATCCATCCATCTATCTATCTATCTATCTATCTATCTATCTATCTATCTATCTATCGGGAACCGAGCTACAGTAGCAGCATCTAGGCTTCAGGGTTTCTGAGGGAAGGCTCAGAGAAGAGGGGAGCTACCGACTCAATTTGGGGGCGCTGAGGGGAATTATTATAGCAGCTTCAATTGAAAGCAGATGAAATTTAAAAAGTTTGATCTAGTACTGATCAGCAAACAGCAAAAAATGTTCCACTCCAGGTAAACCTAATTGAATGGTGAAGGAATAAGTAGGGCAGATGGGGATAGAAAAAGTATGTACCAATCTCCTATTTACTACATATCTCAATTAGCTGCCTGCAGCAGATGTTCCAGTGAGAATTCTCAAATGTAACGAATACACTTGTGTTTCGTAATGCGATGGCTTAATATTTAATAAAGCTATGTCCCATTTTTACTATCTTATTCCCTTCTTGCTTTTTAGGATGTATCTTCCTTGACATCCAAACGGCTTTCCCGATATTTCATTTAGAAAGGAACACAAATTCATTTTACATAGGAAAAACTTTTGAGGATATAAAAGAAGTTGAAAAAAAATCCAAATCAATTACAATAAAAGAAATGGTGGTGTTTGTTTTTTTAAGTTAAACATGGCTACATAATTGATCAGTAAATGCATACAAAATAAAGGGCACTTAGGTATAATTTGCAGGGAACGTAAGTTTAAAGATCAAAACCTTACAAATATCTTTTTCTGTTCATGAGGCAAATGCACCACCCATCTGCCAAATTAGACGTGACTGAAAGGGTTGTTACGGAACAATTACATTCCATGATTAGAAATAATTATAATATCGTAATTTAAATCTGCTTCTGGAAAGGATATTTACTCCCATGATTTATGACATAGGAAAACAAAAGAGAGCTTGATTGAAGAAAAAGCTCCTGCCAACATCGCTTCAGTAAGATGATCTCCTTGGAGTCTGGCCAGGAGAAATTAGAAACAGTGATAAACAATAGGTAGCTAATATTCCAAACTCTTTTCTGCAAGCTCATCTAAAATCTTGGTGGTCTTTTCCGAGTGGAAGTGTTTTTACCATGTTCCAGAATACATGCTGAGTATATTCCCATAAATGCCTTTGTCAATTGTTTCTCTACACCAGTGTTTTTCAACCAGTGTGCCGTGGCACACTAGTGTGCCGCAAGACATGGTCAGGTGTGCCGCGAAGAAGGAAGCTCAGGTTCCAGTCTCGCAACTTTTTGCTGAGAGAGAGAGAATGAGAGAGAGAGAAAGAAAGCACACCACACCTTCTCTGTGGCGGCTCTGAGCCTCTGGAACCAGCTCCCCCCAGAGATTAGGATTGCCCCCACCCTCCTTGCCTTTTGTAAACTCCTTAAAACCCACCTCTGCCGTCAGGCATGGGGGAATTGAAACATCTCCCCTTGCCCATGTTGTTTTGGTGCATGATTGATTATGTGCTTGTTTTTTATTTATATTGGGGCTGCTTTTATGAATTTTTTAACCTAAAACTGTAATTAGATTGGTAAATATTAGATTTGTCACTAGAGAGAGAAAGAGAGAGAGAGAAAGAAAAGAAAAGAGAAAGAGAAAGCAAGAGTGAGAAAGAAAGAAAGAAAGAGAGAGAGAGAAAGAAAGCAAGAGAGAGAGAGAGAAAAAAAAGGAGAAGAAGGGAGAGAGAGAGAAATGAGCAAAAAGGGGAGGAAAAAAGAGAAATGAGAAAATGATTGAGATAGAGAATGAGAGGAAAAAGAGAGAAACAAAAGAGAGAGAGAAGTGACTCTTGATTTAAAGCATATGATAAAAAGCACCAAAAGAATAAGAGAGAAAAAAACCCCAGCCCTCGCCTGTTTTTGGAAATGGTTCAAGAGTGTGTACATACACACACACACACACACACACACACACAATGAGTGGGGGAAGGAGACAGGGATGGAAAAAGAGAGAAGAGTGTCTTAGGGTGTCATTTTGTGTTATTTTGGTTGGTGGTGTGCCCCAGGATTTTGTAAATGTAAAAATGTGCTGCGGCTGAAAAAAGGTTGAAAATCACTGCTCTACACAACCATGCCGTTGTTTGAGGGCTGAGAAAGGTCTCCAGCTTCAGCTATAGTGCCTTTCTGATCAACCACCTTCTGCCTTTTAATTTTCCTGTGGAAGCTGGTAGCAGTTTTTCACTTCATAAATATTTTATACTGATAAAAACCTACGGTGTATGGCTATTTCTCCAGGCATAGGTCTTTCTGAATTCTATGCATATTATCAACATAGAAGTGAATCTAGGGCTCAGCCAGAATGTACAGCACAGCTTTCATTTGTTTAGTTGTATGAATGCACGCTTCAAATGAGTTTTCAGAAACAGATCTGCTCTCCTGGGCCAACAGTATGGAAGAGGTCAGTCTACAAATCAATATTATAAAAAGGAGACCGAGCCAAGTATGTAAACTATTGCATAGCACTCTAATTACACTAGTAAAATAATGCTTAGGATCACTCAACAAAAATGAAAGTCTATTGTGTTTAAGGAACAAGAATATTGTTACTAAATAAGTGAGAAACTCCTAGAAATCAATACTGCATGTACTTCATTAAGTATCAAAAGACTTTTGATTGTGTTAACTATAGCCAGCTGTGGAATATATTTAGAAAAATGGATTTCCTTTTTATTTGCTATGAAACTATGTAGGTCAGGAAGGCAAAATCTGAAAAACTTGGTGAAAAAAACCTGATAGCAGCTGGGCTGTGCAATGAGACATGACTATATGTTCTCTCTTTATTTATATCAATTTATACATTTTTTTGAGATAAACTGAATTAGAAGATGAGCTTGGTTTTAAATGGGGAGAAGAAACATCAATAACCTGCACTATGCTTATGATGCCTCTTGAAAAGCTAAAATTCAAATGAGTTAGAAGCTCTAATAATGTACATCAAATAGCAGTGGAAAAAATGAGACTGTTCTGCCGGGCTCTCTGGTAGGAGCCTCCCGAAAATTCAAGGGTACAAATTTCACACACACACACACACACGTTTGAAAATTCAAAACAATGTTCTTTATCCCAAAATTCAAAATAAACTAAGCACTCTTTTTGTATTGCAAAGAGCACTCATCCCAAAACAACTGGATAGTCTGTACAATTAACCTTAAGGAGTCATTAAATACTTAGCTAGCAGCTATGAAGAAACTTCACACCCCTTCTTCTTCCAACGAAGTGAGACACACACACATTGCTCTGCTTTGTTTTCAAAGGCGTGAAAAATCAACAAACAAAGTCCAGAAACCAGCAACACAGGATTCATGACGAACTGCAATCAGATACTCTTTCACAATGGCCAAATCCACACGCTGCTATTTATAGCAGCAGCACTAATTACTGGAGCCCCACCCAACCACAGGTGGCCTCATTTTCTCTTGCAATAATCCTTTCGTTGTTGTCTCCTATGCATCACTCTGTGCATGCGTGGATGTGTCATTAATTCTTGTTCAGAATCCAAAGATGATACAGATGATTGATCTCCTCCTGTGCTGTCTGCCAAACTCCCCTCTTCCCTGTCACTCATGCTGCCTTGGTCAGAGGAGGCTTCAACAGCAAAACAGGCCTGCGGCATGTGGATGTCTCCACCTGTACATTCCTTGGGGCAGGAGCTGGGCCAGAGCTAACCACAACAGAGACTAAGACTAAATATACAAAAGATCAAAGCAACTGGATTTAGAATTGGCAATAAATTATGGAAGTAATGGGTAGCTCCCTGCCTTTCATTTACTGTTAATGGTAAAGTAACACAAAATAAAATAGTCAAGAACAGACAAGAAATATGCAGTCTAGCACCTGGTGAAATAGCAAGGGATGTCATGAAAAATATATTTTAGATCATGTGATTGACAAAATTCAAAAATCATGCATACACCTCCCTCAAAGAGAATGAAAATTGTGGACTTTGTAGAAGCAGGAAAGAATACTGATGCTTTTGAACTTTTGTGTTGAAGTAGACTCTTGAGAATGCCAATAATAGAACAAATCAGTTTGAAGTACAAATAAACTGGCTGAAATTATCTTATTTTGGACACAGTATGCAAAAACACAGCTTCTCTGAAGAGCCCATTATGCTGGAAAGGTAAAAATGAACGATAGCAAGGTAGATAGAGTCCTTTATATCAGCAATAGATGCACCATTGTGAAAAGGCCAAGTTGAGGATGTATCCTCTTGTAAATCTTTATTTATTTATTTATTTATTTATTTATTTATTTATTTATTTATTTATTTATTTATTTATTCATTCATTCATTCATTCATTCATTCATTCATTCATTCATTTATTTATTGGATTTGTATGCTGCCCCTCTCCGGAGACTCGGGGCGGCTAACAGCAACAATAAAGCAGTGTACAATGGTAGTCTGATGTTAGAAATAATTAAAAGCGCATTAATATAAAAAAACCAAACATACATACATACATACCATGCATAGAATTGTAAAGGCCTAGGGGGAAAAGGGTCTCAATTCCCCCATGGCTGAAGGCAGAGGTGGGTTTTAAGCAGCTTATGAAAGGCAAGGAGGGTGGGGGCAATTCTAATCTTTGGGGGGAGTTGGTTCCAGAGGGCCGGGGCCGCCACAGAGAAGGCTCTTCCCCTGGGTCCTGCCAAGCGACATTCTTTAGTTGACGGGACCCGGAGAAGTTCCACTCTGTGGGACCTAACTGGTCGCTGGGATTCGTGCAGCAGAAGGCGGTCCCTGAGATAATCTGGTCCAGTGCCATGAAGGGCTTTATAGGTCATAACCACTAAATGGTCACTAAAAGCTGACATTGGTTTGATGGTATATAATCAATGATACTAACATGGCCTTCTGTATCATCAATTGCGTTTAAAACATATCAGAGAAATGAGAATGCAGCCAAAACATTCATAAAGCAAATTTGATTCTATAATTTACCTGTAAATGGATGAAAATAAGAAATAAATTATCGTATTTATTGCTCTTTCCTGATGGTGCTTTGTCATATTGCTATACAACTATTACCAGCATGGCCACTGGCTGAGAAATCTGAAACCATATGGGGTGTTGTCGGTGGGATAAGGTTGCTTTAATCCATGAATGTTTGCATAAAAAAGGAAATGCTTTTAAAAAAATGAATAAAATCAAAAGTTTGGCTAGAATTGTGATCTCAAATTTGCCCTCTGAGAACTCGATTGTTAGTCATGGAAGGGAAGAGTCATGGGTCAAACACACAAAAACAGAGACTGAGAAGTAATTGCAAGAAATTTTATTTAAAATTTGGTAAATGCCAGCAGTGGCAGGCAGGATGCACATGGAAGCATGTACACAGAGTAGCAAAGTCTCAAAGCATCAAGTGAATCAAGTGGGAAGGTCTTCCTTCTTTTGACTTGGGCCCATCACTGCTTCTCCTACAGAATACCTTGAATTTCAACTGTCTTCCCACTACGGCAGAAAATAATATTTGAGAATCATGTTTGTGTACTGACTGAAGACTCCAGATTAGAAACCGGGAATTTTAGTCTATTTTTAGTCTATTTTTAAAGCATAAATGTATTTATTTATTTATTTATTTATTTGTTTGTTTGTTTGTTTGTTTATTTATTTAAGTAGGAGGAAAATCTAAATCCTAAAAAAAAATCCATTAAAAAAAATCAACTTTGACTGTCCTTTGGAAAGACAGGTACTCAAGCTGAAGGTCAAATAGTTTGGCCACTAAATGAGAAAAGAGAGCTCACTGGAAAAGCCCCTGATGTTTGAAAAGATTGAAGGCAAAAGGAGGAGGGGATGGCGGAGGATGAGATGGTTATCTAGTGTCCTCAATGCAGTGGGCATCTGAGTTTGGGCAGACTCAGTGAGATAGTGGAGGTCAGGGGACCTGGCGTGCTATAGTCCATGGGTTTATGAAGAGTTGGGCATGACTTAGTGACTGAACAACAGCAAAAGGAGGAAAAGCAAGATGACTTTGGGTCAGTTACTCTTTCTCTCTACCTAATCCTAGGAAGAAGGCAATGACAAACCACTTCCAAATATCTCACCAAGAAAATTTGTCCAGGCAGTTCTTGGAGTCAAAATTTGTTCAACAGCATTAAAAAAAAGAATGTTGTCCCTCAGAGGTCGCAGATGAGCAAGCAGAGACCATAAGTTATTTGAGAAGCAATAATAACTTCCTAGAAGTTCTTCAGTCGATATCATAAAATAGCAAAGGCAATCTCATCTGGATAGTAAGGGCAATTTTTCATTG
This sequence comes from Erythrolamprus reginae, assembly GCF_031021105.1. Taxonomy (NCBI): domain Eukaryota; kingdom Metazoa; phylum Chordata; class Lepidosauria; order Squamata; family Dipsadidae; genus Erythrolamprus; species Erythrolamprus reginae. The sequence continues at coordinate 70,232,474 of NC_091950.1, forward strand.
AAGCCTTAAAATGATTGCAAGCGAAATTGGCAAGAGTAAGCCTTGTAGGATTACTTTTATTTCAAATTGATTTTAACAGGGCAATTCCTCAGTAATGTTGTAATAGATATACACAATATATATTAGCTTTAGCAAAACATTTGATAAAGCACTCCATAATTTGCTGAGTAGCAAGCTAGTTAAGAATGGACTGGATGGCGTGTCTATTAAGTAGATTAGATTGGATGGAGAATCATACTTAAAATGTGGCTCCCCGTTTATGTTGTCTCTTTTTCATTTTGTCGATACAATTTTCTCCTTTCCTCCATTGATCATGTAAATTGTTACCTTGCTGTTCATAGTATGAAAGCCTTTTTTTTTTTGTCTTCATCTTGCCATTATAACAAGAACAACAACAACAGAGTTGGAAGGGACCTTGGAGGTCTTCTAGTCCAACCTCCTGCTTAGGCACGAAACCCTACACTATTTCAGATGGATGGTTATCCAACATCTGCTTAAAAACTTCCAGTGTTGGGGCATTCACAACTTCTGGAGGCAAGCTGTTCCACTGATTAATTGTTCTGATTGTCAAGAGATTTCTCCTTAGTTCTAAATTACTCCTCTCTTTGTTTAGTTTCCACCCATTGCTTCTTTATTTTATTTATTTATTTATTTATTTTGTCCAATACATAATACACGTTGAAGAGAATAGATATGTAATAATACAAATAAAGAAAAGAATAGAAGAAAAGATGTAAAAGTATAGGTGAACATATTTGAAAGGAAGAAAAGATAAATGAGATAAGGAGAGACAATTGGACAGGGGACGGAAGGCACACTGGTGCACTTATGCACGCCCCTTACTGGCCTCTAAGGAACCTGGAGAGGTCAATCGTGGATAGTCTAAGGGAAAAATGTTGGGGGTTAGGGGTTGACACTACTGAGTCAGGTAATGAGTTCCACGCTTCGACAACTGAAGTCATATTTTTTACAGTCAAGTTTGGAGCGATTAATATTAAGTTTGAATCTGTGGCGTGCTCTTGTGTTGTTGAGGTTGAAGCTGAAGTAGTCATTGACAGGTAGAACGTTGCAGCATATGATCTTGTGGGCAATACTTAGATCGTGTTTTAGGCAACGTAGTTCTAAGCTTTCTAGACCTAGGATTGATAGCCTGCTTTTGTAGGGTATTCTTGTTCTACCCTCAGGTGCTTTGGAGAATAGGTTAACTCCTTCTTCTTTGTGGCAACTCCTGAGATATTGGAACATTGCTATCATGTCTCCCCTGGTCCTTCTCATCAAACTAGCCATGCCCAGTTGCTGCAACCATTCTTCATATGTTTTAGCCTCCAGACCCCTAATAATCTTTGTCACTCTTCTCTGCACTTTTTCTAGAGTCTCAACATCCTTTTTGCATCACGGCGACCAAAACTGAATGCAGTATTCCAAGTGTGGCCTTACCAAGGCCTTATAAAGTAGCATTAACGTGATCTTTATTCTATCCCTCTGTTTAATGCAGCCTAGAACTGTGATGGCTTTTTTGGCAGTGCTGCATACACATAACCAACATCCCCTTTTTAAAAATTTCATATCACTTATCACTGTTCATGTTAGCTTCCTCCATAGTTTATGGTCTACACTGTTTTCTAAAATTGTCCATAAACATACAGCCTTTCTCTCCCCCTCCCGCAATGTTGCTATTGCACTGAACAAAGAGATAGTCCTCAACTTACAACAGTTCACTTAATGGACCATTACAATGACACTGAAAAATTTGACTTATGACCGTTTTTCAGTTACAGCGTTTACAGCAGCGCTGCAAAGTGATGGTGTGATCAAAATTCAGTCACTTGGCAACTACCAGTAGTTCATATTTATGACCATTGCAGCGTCCCAAGGTCATGTGATCCTCTTTTGGACCTTCTGACCAGCAAAGACAATGGGGAAGCCAGAGTCACTTAACATCCAGGTTACTAACTTACCAACTGCAGTGATTCACTTAACAATTGGGGCAAGGAAAGTCATAAAGGGGAGCAAAACTCACTTAACAAATGTTCTGTTTGCTTAGCAACAAAAATTTTGGCCTACGTTCTGGTGTGTACCTGTGCAGATAGTTTTATCCCCCAATAGCACTTGCCAGAAGAGTGCAATTTGTTAAATGAATGCACTTGCCTTTTTATGCGTCACACAAAACAATAAAATGATTTAGATGTACAGTAGATGCTTTGCAATGGCTTAAGTTTAGTCCATCTGCTTTATATAAGTTTGAAAACATTGTTTCCCATTGGTCATTCTAAGTTAGAGGCCACCACCTAGGGCCATTAATCTTTTCTCAAAATCACCTCTTTAAAAACTCATTACACTCCGTACAATTTGTGAGAAGCAATTTCTCTTTCAGCTAATTTCAATCAATAACATGTCCTTTTTATGAGAAGCACCTCCATATCTCCCCACCCCCGTGCTGTTCTTCGGAATGGACAATTGCCAGTCTGGTAGACAAGAAATAATCATTAAAGTTCATATCCTCACTGGTAATTTGGGCTCTTGTCCAGCAGAAAGGAATGTCAAAGGACATTTTGTTCAAATCTAAAATGATGCAGAGACAGAAGGAACAGAATAGAATAGAATGGAATGGAACGGAACGGAACGGAACAGAACAGAATTCTGTTCTAGCTACCCAACCTGAGGGGGGGGGAAACCCAGGGAGGAGAGCGCATAAACGCGAAGCAAATTGTCACCCCCAGCGAGCAACACTGGTAAGGTTGTAGGTCGAGGACTTAACAGTTCACTTGAACAATGATGATCGTTCAAGCCACTACCACCTAATCACATGGCCAGCAAGCTACTCCTACCCAGTCACAAGGAATTTGTTTTGGTGCATATGCTCCCAGTGTACATAAAAGAAAAGATACATTTGTCAAGAATCATGAAGTTCAACACTTAATGATTGTCATCGGGTACAAATAAGCAATCAGGAAACAATATTAATATAAATCATAAGGATACAAGCAACAAGTTAAAGTCATACAGTCAGGGGTTGGTAGCAGGCAGGACGTGGTAGAACACAGATCCATCAGCAGAAATCAAGATGTGTGAGCAACTCCAGCTGATCGGCATCTGTCACTTCCTGGATTACTGGTCTCTGCTTGGCTCTCCTTTTTTCCTCTGCTGCTGCTGCTGCATCTGCGCGCCTTGCTTTTTTCCTCTTTCCTCCTTTCTGGACTCAGACAAGCTTCCCTCTCTCCTGCTTGGCTCCCCTCCAGCCTCATGTGGCCACCTCCCACCTGAGGTGCAAGCAGAAAGCATGGGTGGCAAAACCCATTCACCTAGCTACCCAGCCTGAGGCAGGGGGGCAACCCAGGGAGGAGAGTGCGGAAAACACGAAGCAAATTGTCACCCCTAGCGAGCAACACTGGTAAGGTTGTAGGTCGAGGACTTAACAGTTCACTTGAACAATGATGATCATTCAAGCCACTCCCACCTGATCACATGGCCGGCAAGCCACTCCTACCCAGTCACATGACCATTAAGCCACACCCACAGTGTGGCAGTAAATATTTTGGCTGCCCATTACTGCATACAGTCATTAGTGGGAGGAGGTGCATGATAGGAACGATGAGATTAAAGTTCTCAGGAGGGTTCAAGCAAAAACACTTGCCCAGGACCAGTTTGGGTGATTGTGAGCAAGCTGAACAGGACCAAGGTCTTGTTCTCACAGCACAGAATGTAAAGATTCAATATGGTCATATTTGCTTTAGTTTTGTAAGTATCACTGCTTTCTTTTATGGCAGGGCAGATGGAGAGGCAGAAGACTCTGACAGATCACTTAGAACAACTGTCACTGCATCGACTGGAAAGAAGCTCTCGATCCTTCAAAGCAACAGAAATCCTTGCTTTCTTCTGCCCTTCCCAGGATTCTTGAAGGACAGAGCCCTTGTGCAGAGTTGCCCAATATAGCAACCCAGCAGCAGATTCCCATTACGGCTGCTATCTTTGTGCTGTGCGCGCAGCTTCGGGCCCCTTGCATGCTTGTGCATGCATCCCAGCATGGTTTTGCTTCTGCACATGCACAGGAAGAGAAATCTCACGAGGGGATGCCCGCACAAAATTTTGGCGATTTTTTTTGCTTCCGTGCAAGCGCGTAAGGAAAAAAATCACCGAAATCTCATGAGTACATGTGTCGCCTCGTGAGATTTTGGTCCCTGTGCATGCACAGAAACAAAAACATGCTGCAATGTGCATGCATGCAAGAGACCTGAAGCTGTGCGCACAGTGCAGCGATCGCTACTGGTGCGCTGTCCTTTACCATAGTGGTAGCAACCCACTACTGTAGCAATAACAATAGCACTTCGATTTATATACTGCTTCACAATGCTTTACAGCCCTCTCTAAGTGGTTTACTGAGTCGGCATATTGCCCCTTCCCCAACAATCTGCATCTTCTATTTATTAATCTTGGAAGTAGGGGTAGGATTCAGTGAAGGACCACACTTCTTACCTCCTACCGGAGCACAGAAGCAAAAAATCGGCAAAAAATCACCAAAATCTCACTCTTGCGCACCTTCTTATGCAAGATTTGGCTGTGTATACACAGAAGCCAAATCATGTGTAGGGGCACGAATCCCAGCGACCGATTAGGTCCCACAGAGTTGGCCTTCTCCGGGTCCCGTCGACTAAACAATGTCGTTTGGTGGGTCCCAGGGGAACAGCCTTCTCTGTGGTGGCCCCGACTCTCTGGAACCAGCTCCCCCTGGAGATTAGAACTGCCCCCACCCTCCTTGCCTTTCGTAAACTCCTTAAAACCCACCTTTACCACCAGGCATGGGGGAATTGAGATATCTCTCCCGGGCCTGTACAATTTATGTATGGTATGTTCGTGTGTATGTCTGCTTAATAACGGGTTTTTTAAAATGTTTTTAAATTATTAGATTTGTCATGAATTGTTTTATTGCTGTTGTGAGCCACCGTGAGTCTGTGGAGAGGGACGGCATACAAACAAACAAACAAACAAACAAACAAACAAATAAATAAATAAATATCCCGCAGCTGTGCACTTGGGCACATCGGCTGCTGCCCGCTACTGTTAGGATCTATATTATTTTCACTACAGGCTCTGTGGGCGTGGCTTATTTTGTGGGTGTGACTCGATGGTCAAATGATAGTGGATGTGGCTTCATGGTCATGTGGCTGGGCAGGCATGGCTTCATGGGTGGGTGTGGCCAACTTAATGTCACTCACGTCAAGTGGTGCCTTGCCTGGCTCCGCCCCCCCCTCTCACACACACTCACATACTCCTCTGTCTCTCTCTCGCACGCACGCACGCACACACACACACAAACACACACATACACTCTCTCACACACGCACAAACCGCAGAGACTGGGCCATGCAGAGCTGCTGCTCCAGGAAGATCAGCTTCTCCCGTCCTTCCTGGAGAGTGCCTCTCCATGTTGCTGTTGTCAAAGGCTGATCGGCGCCCGCTGCCCTCCACCCAAGAGAGAGGAAACGGAGCCCTTGCCCTCTTCCTGAGCCAGAAGCAGTAGTTAAGGGCAGAGGTCACTATGTCCCCTGGCACGTGCTAGAAAATAAAGCTCCTTTTCTCATTCGAGGTTCACATCAAATACAGAGGTGAGCCATATTGAATATGCAGGATTTAAAGCAAATTGCATTCATTGCTTGCCAGTATTTTTCTTTTTTCAAACTTGGCAACTTTAAAATGTCTGCATTTAACTACCAGAATTCAAAGTCAACACATCTTAAAGTTGCCAAGTTTGAAAGTGTTGTACTAAAGTGCATTAAATGTGTGATTTTATTAAATGGTCCTTTTAACGGGCATCGTGATAACAAGCTTCGGAAATCTCTATGTTAGAACAGGAGTGTCTGACTGTAACCTCATTCTTTCTGTCTCTAGCTCTAAAATGCAAATTTCTAAGTCAATCCCATCCTCCTCATTTGTCCTTTCAATTTCCCAGAGAACAGAGTGGCCCTGGAGAAAGATGATTTAATTAAACTTCGCTTATGCTAGGATTGTGGGGTAGGGCTGTTCTTGAATTCAGGATGAAAAATCCAATATCTGAAGTTTCTAGATCTACTCAGTTAATCCTTTATTACAACCAATGACCAGTATTCCATTTACAAAAGCATAGACATATCAGTTTAACAAAAAAGTATATCAGTTTAACAAAAAAGTATTAAAATGAAAGACTCTAAGGGTAATAGATATAATAGATAGAATGCTGTTATTTTATTTTGGGTCTTCAAAGATATTTTCCCTGGGCCTCAGTCTCCCTTCTAGATGGGCAGAATTTCCATGGATTTCTATATAGGCCTACTCATTGTTCCTTGGGCCTTACTTGTTCTTAAGGTGCAACCAGTGGTTAAATGTATTTACCTTCCCTACCGGTTCGGAAGTGCGTGCTTTGTGCGTGCTCTTTGTACATGCTCATCACTGTCGCATGCACTTTTTCACCCTCTGTGCATGTACAGAAGACTTTGCACATGACCAGAGGGTTAAAAAAAGAAAATGGCGATGTCTGGATGAGTGGGCGGAGCCTTGTGCTGCTGCTACTACCGGTTCTCTAAATCAGTGTTTCCCAACCTTGGCAACTTGAAGATATCTGGACTTCAACTCCCAGAATTCCCCAGCCAGCATTCGCTGGCTGGGGAATTCTGGGAGTTGAAGTCCAAATATCTTCAAGCTGCCAAGGTTAGGAAACACTGCTCTAAATCACCAGCAGCGGCATCTACAAGTACACCCAAATCAGGCAGAACTGGTGTATTTCATTCCTGGGTGTAATCCCTTTGCTTTAAGATAGAGTAGAATAGGATTCTTCATTGGCCAATGTGATTGGACACATAAGGAATTTGTCTTTGATGCATTTTTTCTCAGTGTACATAAATGAAAAGATACATTTGTCAACAATCATGAGTGTTGTGGTTAGCTCTGGCCCAGCTCCTGCCCCAAGGAATGTGGAGGTGGATGTGGGGGAGACATCCACATGCTGCAGGCCTGTTTTGCTCCCAGTAGAATCTGATGACGAAGTCTCCTCTGACCAAGGAAGCATGAGTGACAGGGAAGAGGGGAGTTTGGCAGACAGCCCACAAGGAGATCAGTCATCTATATCATCCCTGGATTCTGAACAAGAATTAATGACACATCCACGCATGCGTAGAGTGATTCATAGGAGACAACAACTGAAGGATTATTACAAGAGAAAATGAGGCCACCTGTGGTTGGGTGGGGCTGCTGTAATTAGTGCTACAGATAAAAGTGCAGCCTGGTATGTTTGACTCATGGCAGTTTATCTGATTCATTGTTTTGTCAATATTGTGGTTTTTGCTGTTCAGGATTGTGTGTGTGTGGGCTCTCTGGACTTTAGAATTGGATTATAAAAACTTTTGGGTTTTCCTTTTATCATGTGGTGTGTGTCTTCCTGGACTAATTACCCTGTAATTACGTGCGGTTGAGACACGCCGGCCCGGCAGAACACATGAGGTACAACATTTAATGATTGTCACAGGGGTCAAATAAGCCATGAGGAAACAATCAATATTCATAAAAATCTTAAGGATACAAGCAACAAGTTACGAATACCATCTGTGTTTCTCTTTGCTTTTCTTCTCTTTGTCTGCCTGCTGTTTATCTGTTTATTCTGCCTGCTGTTTATCCAAGGGATTCCTAATATGGGATTAATTCCTTCTGCTTCCCCCACCCCAATAGAGTACGAGATCTTTGAGTCTTTTCACAGTCGCATGTAGTTAGCAGGGTGCTAGACTCTGCTTAACTCGGTAATACCATTCATTCCCTATAAATAAATCTCCTTTATGCTAGAGTAATACAGAGGTGAAATCCTCCCACTTTGGGCATGCCTGCTTGTGGTTGGAAAGCCAATAGGTAGAGTGAGGCTTCGTCCATCTGCTTGGACACATGGGTTCTTTACCCTCTGCGCATGTGCAAAGTATTATTCGGAGAGGGGCGGCATATAAATCTAATAAATTATTATTATTATTATTATTATTATTATTATTATTATTATTATTATCACCATCATCATCATCATCATTATTATGTCAGTACAACACAGCAAACGAGATCACTATGCTGGATTTCGTATTTCATCACCAGTCGGGCGCTTCCCAAGCATGATGTAGCGGCGAATTATGTTTGCCGATCCAAGTAAAGTGGCCTTTTGCAATTGACAGATGGAGATTTTGTCAATTCCAATGGTTTTCAAATGTCCGCTGAGATCCTTTGGCACTGCGCCCAGCGTGCCAAGTACCACAACTACAAGTACTACAACTTCAGGTCATCCATATACAGCAGGTGTGAAAATTTTGGTGAATTCCTAGCAGTTTGGTAGCCTAGGTTTGTATACTGTAGGATGAGTGACAGTGGGATTATAGCGATGATGAATAGCAATGGGGACAAAGAGTCCCCCTGGAAGATGGCCCTTCTGATGTTGATCAGTCCATAGCTTTCCTTCCCAACAAAAAGCTCACTCTTCCAATATTTCATCGCCTTTTCTATGAATTTCCTGATGTTTTCATTGACTCCAATGATTTCCCGGCATTTTATGATCCAGCTGCGTGGCAATGAGTCAAAGGCTTTCTTGTAGTTCAAAGGCTTTCTTGTATTATTATTATTATTATCATTATTATTATTATTTATTTATTTATTTATTATTATTTATTATTATTATGTGCATGTGCAGACGTTAAAAGAACCCAAATGGTGGAATCTGGGTAGGTGGACAAAGTCTCACTCTACCATCTCTACCAGCTCTCCGACCACCGGCAGTCATGCCTGAACTGGGAGTATTTCACCTATGGAGTAATAAACCTGCTTTGCTAATCATTGCTCAGATCTGAGTCTTGCTTTCGGGAATGCTCATGCACACAAAGAAGGTCAAGACAAACAATTTTAACAGCAATCATGGAAAATTCAATTTAACATCTGCTGCCTTTCATTACATCACTAAATCTACTGCCTTGAGTGGCTGCTTGACTCTGGAATCTTGCCAAGACTCAGTGTTATGAATATTTGTGCACCAATAGAAATGAAAAAGGCCTAGAAATTTGCAATTGTCTTATATTGTAAGTAGTACACATTCAGGAATCGATCCGAAACTGAGTGATTTTGGCTTTCAGATTTTGTCACAGGAATGATTGTGGATTGTTCATCATCCCCAGCACCTATTTTGTGGACCTTGTGGTTCTCAGAATACCACCAAACTGCATTGCTAAAATTCTGCACCCCAAAACAAGATTTTTCGATGTTGCTATCCCCCCCCCCCTTTGGAGAGTGGGGCAAGCCTCTTTCCAAGACTAAAAATATTGGTTTTGCTCATTAAGTGAAACCTACACATCTTTATCCGTGTTAAAAAAGATCACCTACCAGGTTCATCTAGGTATAAAAATATCTTATGTACATTAAGCAGAAAAGTCCATTATGTTACTTAGCCTTGTCTATTTTTATACTCATGGTTCTTTCGATATGATAAGCCAAGTTGGAAAAATAACTACTATCTGTTGTTGTTATGAAAAAAATCTGTTCCTTCCACTTAGTTGGAGAGAGACAGTTTATACACTTAACTTTCCTCCTTATTCTCAGAAACTGATGAGATACTTCAATCAAAGAAAACACCTGTTTTTGCCTTTTAAAAATGCATATGGCTTTAATTTTAATCAGCCTGTTTTGGAGGGGAGGGGAAAGAGAGGAATTGCAAAATGAAAGAACTTCACAAATCTTTTCCAGAATTGCTTTATAGGTTAGTTTAACTTGACACATTTCACTGCGGTGTTAAGTTGACTTATGATCATCTGTAGTACAAAGCTGCTGATTCCAGTTCAGGTGGGGATATTTTTTATATTAGCATATGAGTGTGGCTGACAACCATACACGCATCTATCTTTGTATCTTTTTTTTATGGGCTCTGCAAATGGGTCATGGCCAAGGACAAAACACATTAGCAGAAAGTCTTGGATCATCCACTGTGAAATGAAAAGGCTCCGTGTATCTTAGAAATGCAGGATAGGCTGAGAATGCTTTCTACCAGCCGCTGAGCCTCTGTTTCTGCTTGTCTGTGTGGCAAATTGTGTCCTAATTCTGTCATTGTGTGAATTTCTTGGGGGGAGGTAAGTTGAAAAATTTAAACTGAATTACAATAATAGTAGTAGTAGTCACCCTTTCATTGGGCCTGGTATTCTGTGAAATATTGGAAACAAACTTTATTTCTACACATCCAAATTAAGAAACATTACCCAAATAAAATGACAACCAATAATTTGAAATTATTATATTATATTATATTATATTATATTATATTATATTATATTATATTATATTATATTATATTATATTATATTATATTATATTATATTATATTATATTATATTATATTATATTATATTATATTATATTATATTATATTATATTATATTATATTATATTATATTATATTATATTATATTATATTATATTATATTATATTATATTATATTATATTATATTATATTATATTATATTATATTATATTATATTATATTATATTATATTATATTATATTATATTATATTATATTATATTATATTATATTATTTTTATTTTTTATTTTTTTATTCGATTTTTATGCCGCCCTTGTCCTTAGACTCAGGGCGGCTTACAACATGTTAGCAATAGCACTTTTTAACAGAGCCAGGCTATTGCCCCCACAATCCGGGTCCTCATTTTACCCACCTTGGAAGGATGGAAGGCTGAGTCAACCTTGAGCCGGTGATGAGATTTGAACCGCTGACCTTCAGATCTACAGTCAGCTTCAGTGGCCTGCAGTACAGCACTCTACCTGCTGCGCCACCCCGGCTCATTAGATTAGATTAGATTAGATTGGATTGGATTGGATTGGATTGGATTGGATTAGATTAGATTAGATTAGATTAGATTAGATTAGATTAGATTAGATTAGATTAGATTAGAATTCTTTATTGGCCAAGTGTGATTGGACAAACAAGGAATTTGTCATTGGTGCATATGCTCTCAGTGTACATAAGAAAATATACATTTGTCAAGAATCATGAGGTACAACACTTAATGATTGTCGTAGGGGTCAAATAAGCAATGAGGAAACAATCAATATTAATAAAATCTTAAGGATACAAGCAACAAGTTACAGTCATACAGTCATAAGTGGGAGGAAATGGGTGATAGGAGTGATGAGGAAAAAAACTAGTAGTAATAGTAGTGCAGACTTATTAAATAGTTTGATAGTGCTGAGGAAACTATTTGTTTAGCAGCGTGATGGCATTCAAGAATAACTTATTCTTGTGTCTAGTTGTCTTGGTGTGCAGTGCTCTGTAGCAACGTTTTGAGAGTAGGAGTTGAAACAGTTTATGTCCAGGATAGGAGGGATCAGTAAATATTTTCACAGCCTTCTTTTTGACTCGTGCAGTATGGAAGACAGATTGGCAGCAATTATTTTTTCTGATTATCCTCTGTTCTGATTATCCTCTGAAGTCTGTTTTGGTCTTGTTGGATTGCAGAACCAAACCAGATAGTTATAGAGGTGCAGATGACAAACTCAGTGATTCCCCTGTAGAACTGTATCAGCAGTTCCTTGGGCAGTTTGAGCTTCCTGAGTTGGCGCAGAAAGAAATGTTTTTTTAGAAAAAAAATGATCGAGGCAAATGCTAATTATGCATTGTATCTTGTATTATTTATTTAGCTGTTTGGTCAATTAATAAAATATTCTTAAACAAGCCCTTACTGCAAAGGATCTGACAGCAAATCCTTACAAAGCAAGAAAAAAACAAGCTTTAAAAACAACCCAACTAAAAAAACAAATGTTTTTTTTTAAAACAGAATTTTAAAACAGAAAATATAGGGATTTAAGGCAGAAAAGATGCAAACCACACTTTTTGATACCTCTTTAAATAAGCTGCCTCTTTTCTTAGACTTGCCTTGTAGCCATATGATCCAAGGAAAATAGGGTTTAGTGAGGAATTGTTGCTTCAATTCTGGCACGGTATAGCAAGCTGCTTTTATAATGGGTGTGGGTATGCTGTAAGCATTCCCTAAACTCAAATGCAACTTTTCCTGACATCATACAACTATTGCAAGATCAGTGAAAGATACAGCTTTTTTTAAATTGGAGCGCTATAGATGCAGCATGTTTACCCACAATTATTTTGAAGCATATTTTCAGCTTTGCATCTGAAGCTTTGCACATCGCTTACTAAAATTTAGTTTTTTAAAAGATGGAGAAAACATGGTAACATTAAGGCTTGGCAAGTGATACGATGGCTGTCATGGACCCTCCATGTCACCATCACGTGAGAATCTCTGCAGGATAGAGAATGGGAACCTAATGCAGCTGCAGCTTCCACATCAGCCGTTGTCCTGTTAAAACTTTATGCCACTGTTGAAGCCTGTCTAGAACCCTTCGAATCTTCTCATCCTCCTTCTCTTCAACCTCCTCTTCCTTTATCCACTGTCTGACAAATTAAGTTGTCAGCAGAAGGAGGCAGGAGTTGGTTGAACCTCTGACTCGTGGCAGAGTTAATTTCCCACCAAATGTCATGCTAGTTGAAATGTCCCAGTGCCACAAACACTGCTGATAAAATAAAGTAAGAAATTTATCCATACCTTCTGCATGATGAACTGATCTATAATAAGTTCCCTTGATAATATCATTTTGGGTTTCCCCCCTTTTATTCCTACCTAAATATTCTCATCTGGATCTCATTCTTTTATTTTATTTTATTTTATTTTATTTTATTATTTTTTTTATTTTTTTAAATTATTTTATTATTTTATTATTATTATTATTTTTATTTATTTATTTATTTATTTATTCCAATACAAATTGAAAGTTAAAGAGAATAAAAACATGTAGTAGTAAATACCAGGGAAGGGATAGAAGAAGAGATATGAGAATAGAATACATCAATGAAGAGTAGAGGAAGGATATATGGATGGGAGAAAAGATATATAAAATATAGGAGAGACAATTGGACAGGGGACGGAAGGCGCACTAGTGCACTTATGCTCGCTCCTTTCTGACCTCTAAGGAATCTGGAGAGGTCAACCGTGGAAAGTCTAAGGGAAAAATGTTGGGGGTTGGGGGTTGACACCACAGAGTCTGGTAATGAGTTCCACGCTTCAACAACTCGATTGCTAAAGTCATATTTTTTACAATCAAGTTTGGAGCGGTTGATATTAAGTTTGAACCTGTTGCGTGCTCTTATGTTATTGTGGTTGAAGCTGAAGTAATCGTTGACAGGCAGGATGTTCTCTAAAAATTATTTTTATACAGCCATATTTACAGTGCAACGTCCCCTACTTTCCTGCTGAATCTGTTCCTTCTAGCTAAAGTGTAACCTTACCAGGCTGTGTCCCAATCCATATGTGGTTTCAGTAATGTCTGTAATATTGTATTTATCCTCCTGTATTTCCTGTCTGTTCCCCATCACCTGAGATTGTGAGTGGTAGTCCCTTCTGCTGGTTTCACTGTAGTTATCAACTTCAAAACAGTTCAGGCCTGCTGCAGACATCTTTCAGTTTCTCAGATTTTCACAAAGCGCATGAGGGAGAAGTCTGGCAGGTCAGACCAGGCAACAACAACAGACCAACCTGTGGGAACTCAGGCAATCTCAACAGGTGCTGGCCAGAGACTGAGGTGAGTTGCCAAGGAGACGTCAAAAGAACACCTAATTGGAGAATGAGACCTGTGACCATGAAGGAGTGAATTATCTATTCTTTAATTATACTGAAACCATTAATTATATTTAGAGCTGGTCTCGTTTTCAAGTGTGCCAAAATGATGTACTTAATAAAACAGGTTTTTTTGAGAATGCTGAAATTCTCAGAGTGATAAATTTGTTGGGTTCGTTAGTCGAAATCTTGACCTTAAACCAGCTCTAAATATTCCCTGTGGTTTCAGTATAATTAAAGAATTGATGATTCCCTCCCTCATGATCATAGATCACATTGTCCAAGTTTTCCCTCTCCCATCATGCTTTTCTCTTGGGTGTTGGCCCCAGATCCTGTGGATAATTGGTTCTGGGTTTAGTTGCTCTTCCTTTTGCTCTCATTATTATTATTATTTATTAGATTTGTATGCCGCCCCTCTCCAGAGACTCGGAGCGACTCACAACAACAAAATACAGTACAAATCTAATGATTAAAAACAGTTTAAAACCAATTAATATAAAAGTCATACATCCCAAACAAACCATACATAAAATGGAACGGCCCAGGGGAATCAATTTCCCCATGCCTGACGGCAGAGGTGGGTTTTAAGGAGTTTGCGAAAGGCAAGGAGGGTGGGGGCAGTCCTGATCTCCGGGGGGGAGTTGATTCCAGAGGGACGGGGCCGCCACAGAGAAGGCTCTTTCCCTGGGCCCGCCAGACAACATTGTTTCATTGACGGGACCTGGAGAAGGCCAGCTCTGTGGCCTTCATTTAACCATCTCCTGATTAAATTGGCAAGGCATGTGCCAAACATAAGTTTTTAAGTCTTGTAATATATAGACTATCTCTTCCCAGAAGTCCTTCATGTAGTAAGTAAAGTCCTTGATCAGGAACATAAATCTTTTTTGGTGGCACTATCAGTGTAGATAGTTAATGTCTGGAATCCTGTTTGGTCTTCTTACATTTTGAACTTCAATTGGAAAGCTGACAAAAAAACACTACTTATTCCAGCCACAAGACTCAATTTGTGGCCGACATGAGAAACTTAAAAATTACAGTAATTTGTAATTACCAAGTGAGATGACATTTAATTTTAATGAAATTTGTTTTTATAAGTGACTAGACGGGGCAGGGGAAACAAGACTTTCTAAAAATTAATTCTATTTTGCCAGGATAAGTCTAAAGGGGCTTTGAATTAAATGGTTCTTCCATCCTTTGACTATCCTTCCCCTAATAGCAGCTGCTTTTATTAAAATGAGAAGGGGGAGGGAAAACCAGGAGGATAGCTATAGTCATTTTAAAAGTATTTATTTATTTATTTATTTATTTATTTATTTATTTATTTATTTATTTATTTATTTATTGTGTCGGTATTGAAATTGTTTTATTGATCAATGGTGTTTTGAGTTCAAAACACTGAGAGATAAGAGAAGTTTATTAGTTTATAAAATGAAAGTTAGATATTTTTTTGCAGTAATCCATTTATACCAATTGTCCCACATATTATAGTAATCAGAATCTTTTTTATTATGAATCTCCATTGTGATTTTTGACCTCTCCGCACATTCCATAATCTTAGAAATGATTGTTAATATTGGAGGAGTTTTTTCTTGTTTCCAATACTGTGCGTATGAGATTCTTGCGGCCATTATAATCTGTAGGATGAGATATTTTTCTGGTTGGGTAAGTTTCTGTCTAAATATACCCAATAAGTAGATTTCAGGTTTAAAAAGTAAGTTAATTGAGGTGACTTGGTCTATCAAGTTTTTAATAATTTTCCAAAATTTTTGGGTGTAGGTGCAGGTCCACCATGTGTGGTAATAAGTTCCTGGTTTTAATTTGCATTTCCAGCAGTTGGCAGGGAAATTTGGAAACATTTTTGATAATCTTGCTGGAGGAAGATGCCATCGGTAGAACATCTTCAATTGATTCTCTTTGTAGGAAATTGCTGTGGTCATTTTATAATTTGTTGTCCATGTTTTTTCCCAATCTACTAAATTGATCGTGTAACCAAAATTTTGGGCCCAGTAAGCAGCATAATATTTAGAAAGACAGTGATAAGGAACAGGGAGGAGGTTCAGGACACAAGAACTAAAACAACTGAAATACATTAACCTGACTACAGTATGTGTGGAAGGAACACTGGATTCCTGGTCATGTACTGATTTCCTGAACTGGACTGATGTCCAGAATCAAGAATAGGATGTTGCTAGTTGATGGATGAGACCAATCCAAAGAAATGGACCCACCCTATGGACCAACGTAATGATTATACATGTCTAAATAGGAAAGGTCCTTCAAAAATATTCTAGAAAGTGGTAAGATGGAGATCTGTAAAAATCTTGGTTCTATAAAGAAGAGAAGAACCAATGGCAAGAATTAGGTTGGTTCTTCGCCATCCACCATTCTCGTGTTTATTGATTTGGTCAGAAAAGTGTTGCTAAGTAGAGCTCTTACTAGTGATCTAGATTTAGATGATTTGGGAGAAGCTTCAACTGGTGAACCGCTGAGTCAGGAGTCACGCAGGAGCACAACCACCCAGCAGTCTTCCCACATCCCTCATGGATCCGGAATTTCTGATTCAGTGTCCCTATGACAAAAACCATCAGATCAGAGCCAGCCACTTCCCTTATCACTTGGTGAAGTGCAGGGAGAACAATGAGAAGATTGCTAAAAGAATGGTAACATGTCCCTACAATGCTCGCCATAGAATTCGCAAGGAAAAATTCAATTCCCATCTTGAATCCTGTGAGGATAAAATTGATTTGGATGTGTTCAAAGGAGCTACCAATATAAACATGAGATTCAAAAAGGAAACTGGTATGGAATGCCCATCACCGCAGGAGGACTGGGAAGCTGATGCTGATAAATATCCTGCTCCTGTTTTTATTTTTGGGAAGAGCTATTCTGCACAGAAAAAGTAGAATCTACAACTTCAATGGTTTTATCATGAAGATCCCATTGGAAGAAGAAATCGGGACAATTTTTTTAAAATTCAAAGCTATCCTTTTAAACATTAAAATTTGTTAAAATATGTTTTATTCAAATAAAACTTAATAAAATTGAAAATAAAGTTAGCTCCAACTGCAAAAAAAATAGATTTAGATGATTTGGATTCAAAAAGAAAAAATCCAGGTATATGGATGAACAAATTATACTTACTGGCTCTTCCTTAAATCAAATGCATTTTCCCCAGGATTGTGTGTTTTTTGAAGCTGCTGAGAAGTGGTATATGGGTACCCTAAGTTACTTGAAATCCACTTCTGGATGACTGCATAGCCATGACGGAAAATATGTTCTGCCCAGAAAAATAGCATTTGGCATTATTTTCATTTTATTAAAAATAATGTTGCTTGTGCTTTTGCCTCTGTTTGACAAAAATTACCCCAAAGCGAGTGAACGTAATGAGTCTTTTCTGTCTTCAATCTGTTTTTAAAGTAAGAATAATAGTGGTAATTACGAGGATAATTATAGTAATAATAAAGCAAGGGCAGGCGGAAAAGAAGCTTTACTGTGACTTTTTCAGAAATCGTGATGACAAAAAGCACAATAA
The DNA here is from genome assembly GCF_031021105.1 of Erythrolamprus reginae. Lineage (NCBI taxonomy): Eukaryota > Metazoa > Chordata > Lepidosauria > Squamata > Dipsadidae > Erythrolamprus > Erythrolamprus reginae. The sequence continues at coordinate 70,249,686 of NC_091950.1, forward strand.
TAAGATTACATCTAAACATCTCTTTGCAGTTTCTAAAGATGACAAACTCGTTTAATGGATCCTGTTAAAATGCACAGCATCCTCCTAAACTGATTTCATTGCTTTAGCTCTTCCGGCTTCTAATTATGAACTAACACTTCTTTCTGGCTGAGGTTTTGAAATGTCAATGTCCCAAGCAGAACACAGAGGAAAGGTTGCCATGCATGGATGCATTTAGAATTATAGAAGCAGAGAACTGCAAAGTCATGAAACTCAGTGTCCTGTCCACCACCAACAATCCCTATGCTAAGAAGCTCGCACTCCAAAGTTCTTCTAACAGAGAATCTGCTTTTTCTAAAAGATGCAAAGCAACAAATAAAATTCAACTATAAAAGCTGTTAAGATACAGAGGAATGACTTTGCACACATCAACTTCTTTTATACAAGTATGAAAATAGAACATAGGAAGCTGTCTGGTATATGGTCTGGCGGGACTCAGGGGAAGAGCCTTCTCTGTGGCGGCCCCGACCTTCTGGAACCAGCTCCCCCCGGAGATTAGGATTGCCCCCACCCTCCTTGCCTTTCGAAAATTTCTTAAAGCCCACCTCTGCCATCAGGCATGGGAGAATTGAGACATCTCCCCCAGGCTTATATAGTGTTATGTATGGTATGCTTGTGTTGTATGCTTTTTTAAAAATAATGGTTTTTTAGATATTTTTTAAATATTAGATTTGTTTATTGTATGCTGTTTTATTGTTGTTGTGAGCTGCCCTGAGTCTGCGGAGAGGGGTGGCATACAAATCTAAATAATAATAATAATAATAATAATAATAATAATAATAATAATAATAATAATAGTATAGCTCATGGATTTCCAATAGGAAACAATTTCCACCCTGCCTGGAAATGCCAGCAACTTAATCTGGAGAGATGATGATGATGATGATGATGATGATGATTATTATTATTATTATTATTACATGATGGCATATCACAGATATGAGCAATGGTCTTCCTTAAATTGAATCTGAGATGAGATGAAGAAGGTGAGAACAGAGTCTGCGGAGAGGGGCAGCATACAAATCTAAATAATAAATAAAATCAATAAATAAAATCAAAGTCCAACTGCCCTATTCAGAAAGTTTCAGCCATTTTATAGGGCAGTGATGGCAAACCTTTTTTTGCTCAGGTGCCAAAAGGGCACGAGTGGGGGCAATAACGGGTGTGTATGTGCCCACACCTATAATGCAATGCCCTCCCCCTGTGCATGCACGCAAAACCCACATTCTTCAACTCCTTCATTCCTGTAACTTTTATAAAGATACTCGTATTGCTGGAGAGATTTTGGACACTTTGTATGTTCCTTCGGTTCTTCTGGGCTGCTGAGATTCCTTGCTTTCTTTCCATTTTTTCAAAGATGATATGGCATTATAATGTGAGACTAGTAATAACGCTAGAGAATTTGGTCTGCTCCAATTCTCAGTAGATCTTGCTAAAATAATCTGAACAATCTTGAATGTAAGCAATTAAAATTAGAGCTGAATGAATAGAAGAATGCTACGGAGCTGGGGGGAAAAATCAGTCCACTCGCACACAGAATAGAAATTTTATATCTTCTTCACCGGAAACAATTCTGCAAAAACAGTCTATTGAAATCATTTCTAGCCCTTTACATCCACTCCTTTACAGCACTACAGACTGTCGACTACAGACTACAGCAAAGGGGGATCAGGTAAACAGCTACTCAACAGAAGTAACTTGGAGTCCTAGTGGACAACCGTTTAAATATAAGCCAGCAATGTGCAGCAGCTGCCAAAAGAGCCAACGCAATTCTAGGCTGCATAAACAGAGGGATAAAATCAAGATCATGTGAAGTGCTAATATCCCTTTATAATGCCTTGGTAAGGCCACATTTGGAATACTGCATTCAGTTTTGGTCGCCACAATGTAAAAGGATTTTGAGATTCTAGAAAGAGTGCAGAGAAGAGCAACAAAGATGATTAGGGGACTGGAGGCTAAAACATATGAAGAATGAGTGCAGGAATTAGGCATAGTAAGTCTAATGAAAAGAAGGACCAGAGGAGACCTGATAGCAGTGTTCCAATATCTCAGGGGTTGGCACAAAGAAGAGCGAGTCAAACTATTCTCCAAAGCACTGAGGGCAGGACAAGAAGCAATGGGTGGAAACTAAACAAGGAGAGAAGCAACTTAGAATTAAGGATAAATTTTCTTACAGTTAGAACAAATAATCTGTGAAATAGCTTGCCTCCAGAAGTTGTGAATGCTATAACACTGCAAGTTTTAAAGAAGATGTTGGATAACCGTTTGTCTGAAGTAGTGTAGGTTTTCTGCCTAACCAGGGGGCTGGACCAGAAAACATTCAAGATCCCTTCCAACTCTGTTGTTGTTGTTGCTGCTGCTGTTATTGTTGTTATCATCCTGGCAAAACTTTGCTGCAATCCTAAATTATCCTCTTTTCCAGTCCTGGAATTTGCCCTGCAGTTGATCCTCTAAAAAATCAAGGCACTTAGAGTGACAGATTTTTCTGGGTTTGTGTTTTCTCTTAAGCCCATTATATTAAAAATACCTTTTGACTCAAAACTGAGGTAATCAAATCAACTCAACATATATGCAAAGGGATGATAAACCAATAAAGCCATTGATAAAAATAGACAACTGCTGTTTAAAAGACTCCCTCATAGAATAACTGACATATTGGCTGCCTGATCAAAGCAGCTTGATAACTTTATAATGACAATAGCAGAATAAATGGAAGTGTTTGATTTATTTTGAAAATTTGTGGCTGAGCCAAGAATCGATCAGTTCCTGTCTACTCCATTGCCTAATCAAAAGTATTAACAAGTAAGTTAATTGCAAAAAAAATCAAGCAGAGGAAATTGTTTCCACACAAAATGTAGTAAAGGTGAAATGTAAAGCCCTTTTCATCCAATTACCCAGAGACAGTTTTAATATCACCAATCCAAGGCAATGGATTTTTGAGAAGCATAACTGAGTGTGACAATGCTAATAGCATCAGTAACCATGCACAAATGTAATTTGCTATAGTTCAATTATTTCAAAATTGAATGTGTTTTGATTCTGACGGTCACAAGTTAACTGTAAGCAGCTGCTATTATTGTTACATTAACTATAACTTATCCATCAATTTAAACTGATGAAATCCCCAACAATTTGCAGTCACAAATACAGTAATTTTAATACTATTTTGAATTACTTCCTTCCCTTCCTTGTGATTTTTTTAAAAAGAGTTACCTGCAGAGAAAATAAGCACCCCCTGACTTTTTGGCTAGCTCAGATATACTGAATTTCCTGACTAATTTATTTCGTTAAATCTGCCATGTTCCAAATTTGGAATAATGGTTCAGTGTCATATCTGGAACAATATGAACCTACATATCAAAATATGTTTTTATAATAAAAACAATGATCTCTAACTATAATATGGGTCCAGATGGCATCCACCCCAGAGTTCTTAAAGAACTCAGATCTGTCATTGCTATCCCCCTGACTGATTTGTTTAACCAATCCCTGTTAACAGGAGAAGTTCCTGAGGATTGGAGAATGGCCAATGTTGTGCCTATCCACAAGAAGGGCAATAGAGAAGAAGCTGGTAACTACAGGCCAGTTAGCTTGACATCAATTGTAGTTAAAATGATGGAGACTCTACTCAAAAAGAGAATAAAACAGCACCTAAAAAACAAAAACTTATTGGACCCAAATCAGCATGGCTTTACTGAAGGCAAATCATGTAAGACTAATCTCATTGATTTCTTTGACTATGTCACAAAGGTGTTGGATGAAGGTGGTGCCGTGGATATTGCCTACCTGGACTTCAGCAAAGCCTTTGATACAGTTCCACATAAAGAGCTGATAGATAAATTAGTGAAGATTGGACTTAATCCCTGGATAGTTCAATGGATTTGCAGCTGGCTGAAGCGTAGACATCAGAGAGTTATTGTTAACGGCGAGTATTCTGAGCAGAGTCAGGTTACAAGCGGCGTGCCACAAGGGTCTGTTCTGGGTGCTATTCTTTTTAATATGTTTGTGAGTGACATAGGGGAAGGTTTGGTAGGGAAGGTTTGCCTATTTGCCGATGACTCTAAAGTGTGCAATAGGGTTGATATTCCTGGAGGCGTCTGTAATATGGTAAATGATTTAGCTTTACTAGATAAATGGTCAAAGCAATGGAAACTGCAGTTTAATGTTTCCAAATGTAAAATAATGCACTTGGGGAAAAGGAATCCTCAATCTGAGTATTGGCAGTTCTGTGTTAGCAAATAATTCAGAAGAAAAGGATTTAGGGATAGTGATTTCTGACAGTCTCAAAATGGGTGAGCAGTGCAGTCAGGCGGTAGGGAAAGCAAGTAGGATGCTTGGCTGCATAGCTAGAGGTATAACAAGCAGGAAGAGGGAGATTGTGATCCCACTGTATAGAGCGCTGGTGAGACCCCATTTGGAATACTGTGTTCAGTTCTGGAGACCTCACCTACAAAAAGATATTGACAAAATTGAACGGGTCCAAAGACGGGCTACAAGAATGGTGGAAGGTCTTAAGCATAAAATGTATCAGGAAAGACTTAATGAACTCAATCTGTATAGTCTGGAGGACAGAAGGAAAAGGGGGGACATGATCGAAACATTTAAATATATTAAAGGGTTAAATAAGGTCCAGGAGGGAAGTGTTTTTAAAAGGAAAGTGAACACAAGAACAAGGGGACACAATCTGAAGTTAGTTGGGGGAAAGATCAAAAGCAACATGAGAAAATATTATTTTACTGAAAGAGTAGTAGATCCTTGGAACAAACTTCCAGCAGACCTGGTAGATAAATCCACAGTAACTGAATTTAAACATGCCTGGGATAAACATATATCCATCCTAAGATAAAATACAGAAAATAGTATAAGGGCAGACTAGATGGACCAGGAGGTCTTTTTCTGCCGTCAGACTTCTATGTTTCTATGTTTCTATGTTTCTATGTTTCTATATTATTGAAAAATCTAATTCAAAACATTTTCATACTAACACACAGTAAGGCAGTGTTTCCCAACCTTGGCAACTTGAAGATATTTGGACTTCAATTCCCAGAATTCCCCAGCCAAGGGAAACACTGCACTAAGGTGTCAGTCTTGTGTCATATTTATTTATTTATTTATTTGTTTGTTTATTTATTTGTTTATTTATTCATTCATTTATTTAATATGCCGCCCCTCTCCGCAGACTCGGGGTAGCTCACAGCAACAGAAAACAATATATAATACAAATTCAATAATTAGAACGCTAAAACCCATAATTAAAAAAAAACATGCACACAACATACCATACATAAACAGTATAGGCTTGGGGAAGTTATCTCAGTTCCCCCATGCCTGATGGCAGAGGTGGCTTTTAAGGAGTTTATGGAAGGCAAGGAGGGTGGGGGCAGTTCTAATCTCAGAGGTGAGCTGGTTCCAGATGGTCGAGGCCACCACAGAGAAGGCTCTTCCCCTGGGACCCGCCAAATGACATTGTTTAGTCGACGGGACCTGGAGAAGGCCAACTCTGTGGGACCTAATCGGTCGCTGGCATTCGATTGTGGTTCTGATGTAGGCCTCCAGAGGTACTGTACTGCAAAACCAAAAATTGTGCAGTCACTATGATCCTGGGATGATTTTGGAGGATTTTGGCAGATATGACCCCAACATATCTGATAAGCACCAGATTAGAGAAACTCCTCTGGCTTGTATGTTGTGTCTTGCAGTAAATTTGATGGTAGTAATAAATGTTTCTATGTTGTCATTTTTTTCAGCTGCTTTGAGGTACATGGAATCACTATGTGGGAAAGATACCCTTAAAAATTCTTTCAATCAATCAATCAATCAATCAATCATTTCAGAACTAATCTAGAGCCCCAATGTTTTTCTAAATGTAATATTCAAAGAAGTTGCTGGAATCTATGGATTCTAGAAAAGTATAACATTGATTGCTTTCATATAAAATTTAATGAATACATCAGCCTCAGTAGTGGGTTCTAAAACCCTTTACTAATGATTCACATGTGTGCGTGTGATGTTTCTGCGCATGCTCAGAAGTGTCCCAGCTCCCAGGTGGGTGGGCAGAGCCTCCCACCACCGGCACTAGCGGTTCTTAGAACCGGACTGAACCAGGAGGAACTCACCGCTGATTTGTCTACTTTGGCCAATGTCAACATCTGTATCTATCAAATTTTGTCCCTCCCCCCAATTGAACTGACAACAGAAACACAGGGGCATCATTTATTTCTTCATTCAGGATGTTCTCTATCTATTCTTCTGAAATGTTTCAAGTTTGATTTTGAGAGATAAGTCTACTCATTTCACACAATTACCTGTAAATATTAAACAGCCCACTAATTGAATAATCTGATATTTTTTTAGAAAAAACAAATCGAGTTTTCTTTTGAAATTTTGCAGGTTTTTTTAATTAAAGATACTTCTTGATCTTATTTATTCTTTTTGTAACAGTTGCTTCCAAAATGTATACACGTATCCAGTAAAGGGCAGCCATTTGCGGCCCTACTGTTTGGGGGTTGGAGTGTGCATTTGTGCATGAATCCTTTAACCTCCTGCACATGCGCAGATTCGTACCTGAAATAAAGCACTGGATGCCCGGACCAGAAGCGCCCCAGCCAAAATCCATCTCTGGATTTTGGCCCCGCTTTCCCACAGCCCTCCTGCTGCTTGTGCCTGGCCAAGGGCGGCCCGGACTCCAGCAGCACCTCGGTGGTCTCCTCCCTGGACTCCTGCAGCTCCTTGATGGGCAGGCTGCATCATTGGGCACCTCTCTGGGCTGCTCGGCCAGGAGATGTGCCAGCCGCCCCGCCTGCTTGAGCTGTCCAGTAGCTTGGAGAGGTGGCTGATGTCGTGGGTCAGCGAGCGCATCTCCTGGGCGAGCAGCGCGGAGAGGTGGTCGATGTAGCTGCTGGCTACCAGCCACACCCGTCCACATGCCCCACCCTGGAGGATTTCTTCCTGCTGGCTGGTGGCTCCCTGATGGGACTGCCGCCACGCCTCGCAGAACCCAACCCCATGGCTGCTGGTTGGCCCCAGCTGCAGCAGCGGCAAAGGCACCCCATGCCTGCTGTATGAGCGCTGAGCTCTCTGGGCCCACCTAGCAGTGGGCGCTGTCACTGCACATGCGCGGAAGCTGAATTTTATGTGCACAGCGGGAGGCAATGGAGATGCGCGCACAACTCCATTTCCGCCGGTGGAACAGCACTTCATATCATCCTGCTTTACATACAATCTACCAATTGAAAATTGTTTAGCTTCATTATTCCATAAAGCATAATAAAGAGTCCACGGAGAGGGGTGGCATACAAATAAATTAAATAAATAAATAAATAAATAAATAAAATAAATAAATAAATAAATAAAAATAAAAATAAATGAATGAATGAATGAATAAATAAATAAATAAATAAATATCACGGTCTGTACATTTAATCAAATTTCACTGTAAGAAGGCATGTGACTTGCTGCCACAAGACTGGATGATCAATTGCCTATAAATAACAGGAGTCAGTAGAAACATCTGAAACTTTATGCAGAGATCAATGGCACAATGGAAGACACAGCTGCTGGCCAACGGCAACAGACGTAGAGAAGTTAATATGAAAAGAGGAATCTTTCAAGAGACTCACTATCACCACCACCATTTGCTATTGCACTGATTCCTATGTCAACAATACTGAACATGTCAGAGTATAGCTATCAAATTTCAAAATCATCTGCCAAGCTGTCTCACCTTCTTTACATGGATGATCTGAAGCTGGATAGGTGGATTAAAATGCCAAATCCAGTCTAAACATTTGACATCCACATAATATGGACTGTGTGACTAACCATAATAATAAGGCTTAAAAAAATGAAATGATCACTAAGAGATGATGGTTCCAAAGTTGAAAAATACATTCACCCTTGAGCTGAACTGTGTATCTGAAATGGACTTGGTATTTTGTGAATTACTAAATCATCATCCCAACAGAATCTTCTTGCAGGGGCATATTCACAAAAATGTTAATGATAAGAATCAAGTTAGGGAAAATCCCTCGTTGATAGGATATTTGTTGTTTCCGTATATCTTTTGGATAGTCATTGTTCTGTTGGGCTCTCTGGTAGACTCCTCCCAAAAATTCACAGGTACAAATTTCAGACACACACACGTTTGAAAATTCAAAACAATGTTCTTCATAATGAAAATTCACTTAAACCAAGCCCTCTTTTGGTATAGCAAAGAGCACTCATCTCCAAACAAACTGGTAATTTGTACAAGTCCCTTATCAGTTCTGTGATACTTAGCTTGCAGCTGTGAGGCAATTCACAGTCCTTCTTCTTTCACAAAGTGAAACACACTTTGCTCTGGTTTAGTTTCAAAGCGGGGAAAAATCAGCACACAAAAGGTCAAAGTCAGTAAAGCAGTAACGAAACACAACGATCATATAATCCTCCACAATGGCCAAACCCACAGGCTGCTATTTATAGCAGCCTCACTAATTACCACAGCCCCACCCAACCACAGGTGGCCTCATTTTCTTTGATAATAATCTCTCAGTTGTTGTTGCCTATGCATCGCTCTCCGCATGCGTGGCAGTATCATTAACTCTTGTTCTGAATACAAGGAGGAGCTAGATAATTGATCTCCTTCTGAGCTGTCTGCCACACTCTCCTCCTCCCTGTCACTCATGTCTTCTTGGTCAGAGGAGCCTTCATCAGCAGATTCCACCGGGGGCAAAACAGGCCTGCAGCATGTGGATGTCTCCCCCACATCCACAGTGCTTGGGGCAGGAGCTGGGCCAGAGCTAACCACAACAGTCATCCTATATACATTTCTCTGGGAGCAAATTCTGACTTTTTAAAAATGATTGATGAATGTGTATTGTGTTGCAAGATGAGTGGACTGCCAATTACAAGCTGTAAAAATCACATTTAGAATTTGATGTGGTTCACAGTTGTCTGCAACAATTCATGTCTCAATTTGTAGAAGTATTTAAGGAATCACTGGCAAACAAGAATCAAGACCAGCGCACTGTTAGAGTCAAGAAAAGAGGCTCCTAGAAATTGATCCTGAAGGGCACCAATGTTGCTCAGCCTGCTAATCACCGTGTCTCATTCAATTAATATCTGTCTGATTTTCTCCCACCTATTGTAGAGTAGCAGTGTTACAGAAAATAAACTTGTTCCCATTGAACCTGATATGCAAAATCATACTATGTGTGAGTTTTTCCATTTCTATTTGTGAACATCTTGGGGGGGGGGAGAGATTTCTGCAATTACTTCTTTGATTTTAAAGGCCTCTATGAAATTTGCAAAGTCATATATCATTTATCAATTTGTAAAAAGCTAAATAAAAAGATGAGTGGTTAATGAAGAATTAATATTTCTATCATACACCAGAATGCTTATGTCAGGATGCAGATAAATTGGGCAGCAAGTCAAGCAAAAAAACAACAACAATGGTTGCATCTTAGTCTATTAATACCTTCTACATTATTTTCTCCTCAGATATGGCCATTATGTTAGCCCAATGCTGAATTAAAATTTAACCATCATTCTTGTTGTCTACTGCAACTTAAACAGGATGGAAGTGCTATACTGGCTGAATGCCTTCACGGAAGAAAATTCAAGGGACACAGTTGTATTTTTTTCAACTAATACCATGCATACAAACCGGTTGAAAGACAGCCTCAGAAATGCTTTCTGTATATCTATATTGTTCTGTTCCCAGGCTTTCAGAGTGAAACCACCAATTAAAAACCACTAATCCGCAAATTGCACAATCTAGCGCCTGCTACTGCAAGGGAGTCGCCTCTCGCACTGGTAGGAACCTACTACTGGTGATTACAATTAGAGACAGGAGAAGCAATAAAAACAGTTCAAGACAAAAGGCTTACATTTAAAGAGAATTTAAATCCTGCTGATAGTTGGGTAAATTTAAGAAAAACAACTCAACAAGGTGCAGTGATTGCCATTGCATTCCTTTTTTCGGGTCAGATGACCAATTATTGGATTATCATTAAAAGTGATATGAAACCGGTATATTCTGACTGCTAGCTCTACTTCTATTCAGTCTATTCCCTCATTTTGCTTCTTTTCTTTTCACTCATGTACTCTATTGCCAACTTACTTGTTGTTCATCTCATCTCAAACATGCTTGTATACATGTTCACACAGCTACCTGAATACTCAACTCTTTCCTTGTCCACACTTCATATCCAACCTCATAAAGGGGCGAGTACAAGTGCATTAGAGTGCCTTCCATCCCCTGTCCTATTGCTTTCCTATATCTCCTATACCTTTCTTCTATTCCTATATCTCTTCTTCTATTCTTTCATTGATATGTTCTATTACTTTATCTTCTTTTCTATTCTTTCTTAGATATATTTTATTATGAGTATCTCCTCTATAACCTTCATCATGTATTTTACTATGTGTATATAGATATATACCCACTAAAACACTCATTGTGTATTGGACTAAATAAACAAACAAACAAATAAACAAATAAACAAATAAACAAATAAACAAATAAATAAATAAATAAACAAACAAACAAACAAACAAACAAATAAATAAATACATAAATACATACATACATACACAATTGTGTCCCGTCATAAATTTCACTCCGATTTTTGAAAAGGTGGGAGAGCTTGAAATAGAATCACAAAAGGTAGGTTTTTGCGGGACATGTGTATATTAATTTCTAAAAATTAGGCAGAGAAGGTAAAATTAGGGGTGAAAATTCCTTCAAGAACAATGTAAGACTTCATGTGTATCTTTTTAATTAGGTACGTAATTTCCCAGGGAAATATAGAGTTTACTGAATATCAAGTACAGGTTCTCATTTAATCTCTACTATCTTTTTTGTCTCTCTCTCAATATCCTACACTATGTAAATTAAATAGCGTGGAATAGAAAACATAATTATCTCACTTCAGTTTTTCTGAAACCACTCAACTTTTTTGTAACTACTTTGCTATCATTCTCATCAGTGCTTCAGGGACTCCATATTTTCACAGAACTGATCTTCTTCCTTTAATTTAATTTACCACTGACTTATATGCTGTCCAATCCTGTGGGACTCAGGGTGGCTTACAACAGTAATATAATACAATAATATAGTAAAGTCAAGTATAAAACAGTAAAAAGCAATAAAACCCTGATTAAACTAATCAATAAAAACCCCTAAACTAAGCTACACAGTCATACACACGTACAAGCCAAGCAAATCATAATTTGGGCGTGACTAGATGTTAATTCTCATGGACCCCAGGCCTGCTGGTGATACCAGAGGTGAGTTTCAACAGATTCTGACCAGATGGAGAACTGGTAGCAGAAATTTTGAGTAGTTCATAGAACCGGTAAATACCACCTGTGACTGGCTCCACTCCACTTATTCTCTGTCTCCCAAGCCCCAGCTGATGGGGAGGAAATGGGGATTTTTGCAGTAACCCTCCCCTGGAGTGGTGAGCAAATAGATATTTTGCAAAAAAAAATTGAATCCCACCACTGGATATGATCCTATTTCAAAATCAATTATATTAAAATAGTAGTTGTCTTCCTCCCATAAGATCTTTATTACCTGTCTCTTCTATAAATTTATATCTCTAAACGGAAGAGCTATTGTTTACAAGAATCAGAGATGATAATCTTAACATTGTGCCCATGCGATTTTTACAGGAGCAAGGAATTGTATAGTGGTTTAGCCAAACCTTGATGTTGATCAAGGGAGGAGCATGATCGAAACATTTAAATATGTTAAAGAGTTAAATAAGGTTCAGGAGGGAAGTGTTTTTAATAGGAAAGTGAACACAAGAACAAGGGGACACAATCTGAGGTTAGTTGGGGGAAAGATCAGAAACAATGTGAGAAAATATTATTTTACTGAAAGAGTAGTAGATGCTTGGAACAAACTTCTAGCAGACGTGGTAAATAAATCCACAGTAACTGAATTTAAACATGCCTGGGATAAACATAGATCCATCCTAAGATAAAATACAGGAAATAGTATAAGGGCAGACTAGATGGACCATGAGGTCTTTTTCTGCTGTCAATCTTCTATGTTTCTATTAGTAATATTATGCAATACATTCTTAGAGCAGATCACATCTCTGTGAAGCACGCAGGGTATAAAAAAGCTACTAATTATTGAACTGGATATGGGCCAATGATAGCAAAGCTATTCTAATAAAATCTCAATCTGTGTTTATCCTTCCTGATAGGATTGAAATAAACATACTTGGACAAAAGAAAGAGCACTACAACTTTTCCACTTAACAGCCTTAAGTGTGCTAAAGGGAGCTGCATATTTTTAACAGTTCCAAGATCCAAAACCTCTGTTTTTATAGGCTTGATTAATTCCCAGTTTTTAATGTCACATCATTCAGTTAAAGATATATATTTACTCACAGGAATAGAAAACTGATGCGTGTCACTGTCAAAGCACGCTGCATATCCTTTCTCTAATTATGGTTGCATCTATAATAGCAACAAAATGGTAAGGACATGAACCCCTGTGTGAACAAGAAAATATGCAAATAGATGATTAAAGGTATTAAGAGACTACATGAAACAAGTCTGAGGATGAGGTCACTGTGTTCCGAGGCATGAAAAACATTCAGTAAATAATGAGAATAAGAACACAGAGGTTTAGCATCTGCCAGGACCTAATTCAATATGCATATTATATTTTATTTTTAATTAAAGCTGCAGTCAGATTTTAGGGAGAAAGAGAGCAGTGCTTTGGATATCTTCGCACATTGAAGTTTATTACCCATTCATATTGTGAACTTTGGGCTCCGAGAGAAAAGCAGAAATTATCTAATAAATAGGTGGAAGCAATTTACATTTCCTTTGGCTGTATTATCATTTATCATCATTATTAACATTGTTCCACTATTCATCTTCAGATGTAACAGGGTGGCATATTAGAAACCAGATATAACTATAGCATCATAAGAGATGAGGTGGCACCAGGGGTGGGCTACTGCCCAGATTGGGGGGGGGATGGGTTGACGAAAATGGGGGTGGTGGAAAGTGGGGTAACAAAAATGGAGCTCCACCCCAGAGCACCCAATTTGCACTGAAAGATGTTGAAAGAAAATGCAGGCCGTCCTGCATAAGCCACCCCCACAGTGTGGTAGTAAAAATTTTGATAGCCCTTCACTGGGTGGCACAATAGTTAGAGTGCAGCACTGCAGGCTACTTCAGCTAACTTCAGCAGATGAAATCTCACCACAGGCTCAAGGCTGACTCAGCCTTCCATCCTTCCAAGGTGGGTAAAATGAGGACCCAGATTGTTGGGAGCAATATACTGATTCTGTAAACTGCTTAGAGAGGGCTGTAAAAGCACTAAATGGTATACAAGTCTAAATGCTAAATACTATAAATAAAAATAATCAGAAGGGGGCAAGGAAAAAACTCTTGCAAAACAGGCAAATCATAAATCAACTTTAAAACGTTAAGATATCTGAGAGAATATGCTTTAGTCCAAAATCAGAATGATAATGACATTAGTCTTAGATTTTTACAGAAGACTTTATAAAATTAAGACATCACCACCAAATATTGCTCCCAGAAGGTGTGTAGAACCAGAGAAAAACTTCCACTGAGGTTTGAGATCAGAAGAAGTTAATAAATTTGCAAAAATTGACATGGGTAATGATCTATTATAGATTCTCTAGTGTGGACATACATATGAGTTGAAATACAAGCCAAGAAAGAGGGTAATATATTTTTCAGGGGATGGGTGCCCTTGTGCCAATGATTTTTCTTTTAAAGTGCTCCAATTTTCATAATACTGTACCAAATTTTTAATGATATTTTGAAAATTTATTCATATACACTGACTTACAAAATTTGGAAGTGGCATGAGATTTCTTAAATGTTAATTTTGGGTCATTTTCCTGAAGTACGTTTTCTGTAGGAGAAACAGCCATTATTCATATAGATTTTGAGTTCAGCCTCAAATTTAATAGAAAACAAAACTGGGCATTGTTGTGGTTGGCTCTGGCCCAGCTCCTGCCCCAGGGAATGGGGAGGTGGATGCAGGGGGAAATTCAACATGTCACCGGCCTGTGTTATTGACGACAGAATCAGATCAGAGTTTAGTTTCCTCGGACGAAGAAGAAGATGGGAGTGACTCGGCAGAGGAGGGCTTGGCACACAGCCAAGGCAGTCACTCTTCCTTATCTTCTATAGCTTCAGATGATGACATGTTGGATCCACGCAAGCGCAGAATTATGCGTAGAAGAAACCAAGTAAGAACATATTACAGGAAATAAGGGAGGCCACCTGTGTTTGGGGGGGGCTCCAGTAATTAGGGCTGCTGCTATAAATATCAGCATGTGGGTTTGGCCATTGTGGAAGAATATCTGTTGCAATTGCATCAGGAATCTTGTGTGCTGGACTTAGTTGCTTTTTCACACCTTTGAAACCAAAGCAGAGTAGCATGTGTGTGTGTCTCCCTTCATTAGAAGAAGAAGGGGTGTGAAGTTTCTCCACATCTGCTGGCTAAGTACGTAATGACTGCTTAAGGGACATTGTACAGATTACCTGGTATTTTTGGGAAGAGTGCTCTTTGCAATACAAAAAGAGTGCTTAGTTTATTTTGACTTTTGTGATAAAGAACATTGTTTTGAATTTTCAAATGTGTGTCTGTCTGAAATTTGTATCCTTGAATTTTCGGGAGGCTGCTACCAGAGAGTCCGGCAGAACAGGTATATGGTCTCAAAATTGCAGGAGAAATGTAACACAGTTGCCAAAAATCTATAGGAGCTGTAGTACTAACTGTGCCCAAGTTAGTATTTTTCCAGAACTGCAGAAGCACCAATGAACTTTACAGAAGTCAATGGAGGTTACATGAGTGTGAATGAAAGAGGAATTACTTAGCCCTTTATCTTGTCCAGCTCAGATAGATGAATGACAGAAGGTGAACCTCAACTACCATTACCATTAATTTTCCCCTGCCAGTCTGATCATCTTGTAATTGAAATGCAGTATGTTCCTTTGTTCTTATCTAAGAGGAATTCTATCTATGGGGGAAATAGCAATTTACTTGGGTTATGATCCATTCAGGTACTTAAATATCTTCATTTACACTGATCTCAAAAGAGTTAGAGGTGAGCTTAATTGGATTTGGATTTTCTTAAGGTTTAGTTGTGGAAGTGAACTTCAGAGTCTATTACTAAAGACTTGAGCTCTTGGAGGAAAGACAGGATATAATTTAAGTCTTAACAGAGGAAGTAGTATCTTTAAACATCTGGCAATCTCATCTAAATGAGATTGAAAAGCTTGCATCTGAAATGTTCTTATTTGTGCATCTATGGAAAACATGTCCAGTCAGCGAAGCAGTGGATGTGATGTGCCGGTGCCCGGAGGCTGTTAGTGTCTGGATGGGTGTCAACAGACTCAGACTCAACCCTAATAAGACAGAGTGGCTGTGGGTTTTACCTCCCAAGGACAATTCCATCTGTCCATCCATAACCCTGGGAGGGGGAATCATTGACCCCCTCAGAGAGGGTTCGCAACTTGGGCGTCCTCCTCGATCCACAGCTCACATTAGAGAAACATCTTTCAGCTGTAGCGAGGGAGCCGTTTGCCCAGGTTCGCCTGGTGCACCAGTTGCAGCCCTATCTGGACCGGGAGTCATTGCTCACAGTCACTCATGCCCTCATCACCTCGAGGTTCGACTACTGTAACGCTCTCTACATGGGGCTACCTTTGAAAAGTGTTCGGAAACTTCAGATTGTGCAGAATGCAGCTGCGAGAGCAATCATGGGCTTCCCAAGGTATGCTCATGTTACACCAACACTCCGCAGTCTGCATTGGTTGCCAATCAGTTTCCGGTCACAATTCAAAGTGTTGGTTATGACCTATAAAGCCCTTCATGTCACTGGACCAGATTATCTCCGGGACCGCCTTCTGCCGCACAAATCCCAGCGACCAGTTAGGTCCCACAGAGTTGGCCTTCTTCAGGTCCCGTCGACAAAACAATGTCGATTGGCGGGACCCAGGGGAAAAGCCTTCTCTGTGGTGGCCCCGGCCCTCTGGAACCAGCTCCCCCCAGAGATCAGAATTGCCCCCACCCTCCTCGCCTTTCGTAAGCTCCTTAAAACCCATTTCTGTCGTCAGGCATGGTATGTTTGCGTGTGTGCTTGTTTGGTTTCTAATAAGGTTTTTTTTAGTTATTTTAAATATTATATTTGTTATATGCTGTTTTTATTATTGTTGTTAGCCGCTCCGAGTCTACGGAGAGGGACGGCATACAAATCTAATAAATAAATAAATAAATATCTATTTGCACACTATGAGAAAAGGTTGATTCTCCTGACTGTTGTGTCAAATGAAGGCTGCTAGGATGCACAGTAACTAAGTCAGTCCCATTCTGATCCTATCTATATTGATGAATACAAAAATATCAAACAATGGTAAGCCTGCAGGTGTAGACGGTATCATTGAAGGAACTTTAAAATATGGATGTGATTTGCCGAGGAAGCAGCTGTGTAACTTGTTTACAAGTGTTAAGGGGGGACTGCTTGGCAATGTTCATATATATGCAGACATGTATTCAGATGATGTCATGTTTTTGGCTGAAACCTTGGGGATTTGAAAATTAATGCATCAAAACCAAAGTACTGGTGCTTGACAGGAAAAATGGAATGAACTATTGCAAGTTGCACATTAATGGTGAAAAACAAGAGCAAGTACATGGATAGAATACTTATTAGAAATGAGAAATGGGTGGAGATCTTTTAAAGGTCTCAAATGTTGGTACACAAATCAGTAATATGTAGTCTGTCAAAAGAAAGGAAAATATGATAAAAACAATGAAAATGGTTTTGCATAAGATCCTGCTTTGGACCATTTTTTAAAAAGATGCGACGGTTCAGGATATTAAGACAACATATAACTAAGCTAATTGCAATGAGAATGGGATACATAAGAAGGATGTGCATCCAAAGAAAAAGGCAGAGGATCAAGAATGCCCTTAATGGCATTGGACCAGAATATCTCCAGGACCGCCTTCTGACGCACGAATCCCAGCAACCAGTTAGGTCCCACAGAGTTGGCCTTCTCCGGGTCCCGTCGACTAAACAATGTCGTTTGGCGGGGCCCAGGGGAAGAGCCTTCTCTGTGGCAGCCCCGACCCTCTGGAACCAACTCCCCCCAGATATCAGAGTTGCCCCCACCCTCCTTGCTTTTTGTAAGCTCCTCAAAACCCACCTCTGTCGTCAGGCATGGGGGAATTGAGATATTCCCTTCCCCCTAGGCTTATAAAATTTATGCATGGTATATCTGTATGTATGATTGGTTTTTCTTAAATTGGGGTTTTTAAAATTACTTTTAATATTAGATTTGTTTATATTGTCTTTTTTACTGTTGTTAGCCTCCCCGAGTCTGCGGAGAGGGGCGGCATACAAATCTAATTAATAAATAATAAATAAATAATAAATATTGAAATTATATAGTTTGATTACAAAAGTGAGTGATTGGTGGTGAGAATGCAGTTTCAGAAAGACTCAAAGGGAACAGATATAGACCTGACTGTGATTTAGATGACCTTTGGGTATTCCCTAATCTTTCAATAGTTTCTAATATCATCAAATGTGATACCACATTTAGAGTGGGAGGGCATTCTTTTGTGGTATTCACCATCCTTCCTAAAAGGAAAAGTTCTGGTTGGTGGCAGGGGTGGGTCCTAACCTCACTGTCTGTTCGCTTCCTCTTGTGCCATGTGGGTGCGCATGCATTGCACACCATATGCAGGCACAGTGCCAAAAACCAAGCTACTGCATTTGTACAGAAGCAAAAAACAGCTTCTGTGTGTGCACAGAGTCCAAAAACAAGATGGCGGCACCTATGGCGCCATTAGAACTGGTTTGGGGGCATGGCCAACCAGTGATTGCTCCCGGTTCGGCGAGCAGGTATAAATTCCGGTTCTATAAAACCAGTCCGAACCTGGAGCAACTCACCTCTGCTTGGTGGGTAATAACAGGACTCTCATGGCCTCAGAGCCAGGCTCCTCGATATAGGCAGATCATGTCCCACTGGGCACAGGGCTTGCAAATTCTGCAATAGCAGACTCTTTCTCCTACAACACTTTCACCTCCCAGTATCCCCTTGGCCAACATGGATGCTAGGAAGCAGGGAAGATGGCCTGAGAGTCCTACTCTTCAGCATCTGGTTTTGCTCTTTATTCTCTTGATCCTAACTTGTACTATGATTTCAATTTTCTGACCAGGTTTCTGGTTCTTCTCTCCGTTCTTTTCACGACATTGTGTGTTTTCTGATTATTTATTTATTATTAAAATTGAAAGGGACCTTGCAGGTCATCAAGTACACCCCCCTGCTCAAGTAGGAAACCCTACACCACCCCAGCCAGATGGCAGTCCAATTTTCTTTTGAATGTGTCAAGTGATGGGGCGTTCACAACCTCTGCTGGCAGGCTGTTCCATTAGTTGATCGCTCTCACTGTCTGAAAGTTCTTCCTTATTTCCATGTTGAATCTCTCCTTGGTCAGTTTCCATCCATTGCTCCTGGTCTGGCCCTTTGGTGCCCTGGAAAATAGTGTGATCCACTCCTCTCTGTGGCAACCTCTCAAATATCTATATACTGCTATCATGTCCCCTCTGGCCCTCCTTTTTGCTAGATTATCCATGCCCAGTTCCAGCAACCTCTCTTCCTATGTCTTGGTTTCCAGTCCCTTTATCATTTTAGTTGCTCTTTTCTGTACTTTCTCTAGACTTTCAATGTCCTTTTTGTAGTGGGGTGACCAAAATTGAATGCAATATAAGTATAATATATAATTGAATGTAGTATAAACTGATTCAGTCAGCTTACACCACTTCCTTGGTCTCCAATAAATCCCATGCATGCTTTTTGTCATAAGAACATAAGAAGAGCCATGCTGAATCGGGCAAGCCCAGCATTCTGTGTCACACAGTGGCCCGCCAATTGTACATGGGGATCTTGAGCAGAAAGAGAAGGCAAACCCTCCCTTTCCCTTGACCCCCAGTAAATGGTACCCAAGGGTATCCTGCCTGCCTCAACCAACATAGAGGCAGCACTTGGACGTTGTCCTGCTTTCCAACCCCAGTTCTGTCTCTTCTCCTGTCTGCTTATGCTTGTAATCTCCTTGTGCCTCTTCTTTGCCTGCTTCTTTCTCCAGCAACACTTTCCTATCACCTTCACCAACCTTGCTTCAAACACATTGCTCCAAACACAATATGGCCAGTCTCCTTGTACATCTCCTTGCTTCATTTTTTTTGGCCATATCTCTTCCACAATGTAGGTTCCTTCCCCAGCACCTCTACAAGCCTCAGCTCCAATTGCTTGCCATGCAGCTGCATTTTGGCTGCCAATTATTATTATTATTATTATTATTATTATTATTATTATTAATTAGATTTGTATGCCGCCCCTCTCCGAAGACTCAGAGCGGCTCACAACAATTGCATGAGCCAGGAAATGAAAAGGAGACACCAAGCCGTTGGTTCCTTCACAGGACTCAATTCTCTCTCTTCTCATGGTTAATGTCTATAAGAAACCAATGGATAAAATAATGGATTGACGTTGCCTATCATCAGTATGCAAATGGGATTTTACCTCTTGATCCTACACTCAGTAAGTGTTGTCATCAAGAGATTGTCCTGGAGTTTGGAGTCCAGTAAAATCTGAAAAGGGAGGAACAGGTTTAATCTTAATCTCAGCAAGGCAGGGAAGCCTTGGAATTAGAATTATTCTAATTCCAGGGTAGATTCCATCTGTTGTTCTGGATGGGATTATGAACTTGACGGAGACCCTTTGAGAGCTGTATGCAACAAAATTTCATTTTAATGTATGCCAATTAATATACATTCAAAGTACAATAGTTATTCTAAATTTAAGTCTAACTTGCTTATAATTAGTATATTCTCACTGACTTTCAGTCCTGTTTCGTGAGGAGGAGGTGGAGGCAGCTGTGGCTTTGAAGGTTTTTGCACAGCTCCAGCTTGGGGCCAATTTCTGCCCTTTAAGAGCAGGGCCTCTCCTCCCAGCCCCTTTGCTTGGACTATTTCAATGCGCTGCACAAAGGCCTATCCTTAAGAAGAAGATAGAATTCTTTATTGGCAAAATGTGATTGGACACACACGGAATTTGTCTTGGTGCATATGATCTCAATGTACATAAAAGAAGATACATTTGTCAAGAATCATGTGGTACAACACTTAATGATTGTCATAGGGGCCAAATAAGCAATGAGGAAACAATCAATATTAATAGAAATCTTAAGGATATAAGCAACAAGTTACAGTCAATAACTTAAATAAATAAAGCAATATAGATAAATTTAAATAAAGCCATAGGTAATCTTGATGTAACAACTGTAACACCCCAAGTCTATCGAGAGGGGCGGCATACAAATCAAATGAATGAATGAATGAATGAATGAATGAATGAATAAATAAATAATAAATAAATAAATAAATAAATAAACTTGAACAGCTATAAATGTATCTTGTTTTGCCATATGTAGCCAAACAAGGGCTTGAGTAGTTACTGGTTAGCATCTGGGTGCAATTTAGTATTATGACCTTTAAAGTTCCCTTCAAGTATTTGGGGTCAGCTAGCCTCAACTGTATCCCATGCCTTATTTTAATTTCTTGTTACACTTCTGCATATGTAACGCTGCTTATTCCAAAAAGGGAGATTGTGATGGACATGTTTGTATGTTGGGATGTGCATATCCACGTTATTCAGTGGAAATGTCATAGAACAAAGTTAAACACTTAGCGTGAGTGCCAAATAATGATTGCATATGGCATATGCTGGAATATGCCCAAGAGAAAATTGATGTCACTGATCTTTGTGAATTACTGGAGAAGAATAGCAATGAATGAACTTTAAGTGGCTTTCACTAGAGACAACAATGGCACATAACGCAGTTAAAAATCTGATAATCAGCCTCCAGATGTTAAAATGGTTTCTACAGATCTGACATTAAAGTTAATTCATTAAAATTTATTTAGGGTTTCTTAGATTCCCCAAATAATGTATTTGTAGGGACAGACATCAGATTTCTATGCTAGAAGTGTAAAGAGTTCATTGGCCTATGTGATGTAATTAGGGGGTCATTTGATGTATTTGGGGGATTATGTATCAAAGTATGGAATAGGATGTATGGGATTTAAATGATAAAGATGTTGAAGTGATGTTTGGAATCTGTCTTTATCAGGAATTATGTTGTATTGAGCAGGAGATGCTAAAGAAGTCATACTGAAAAGTTTGAAAAAGGATATTTCAGATGATAAGGAATGGTTTTTGGAAATGTATGGTCTGCCTATTTGGAAAGCCAATACTTTCCATTTATCAAAGAATGTAATAGCATGGGTCAGTATGAAATAAAATTTTTAATCTTTGTACAGCACTGCTCATTTTATAACAATATATTATAATAAACCATGGATAACGGTAATATACAAGATAGATATTTCCTTCCCTTTTTTCTTTCTCTTAGATTATTTGGATTTGGTTTCTAAAACAGTCTGATAAAATTTGCTGAATGGAGGTACAGACAGTTAAGGTTTACATTATAAATTTCAGCCTTTTATAAGAATCCTTAGGCATTTTTACTCAGAATTAAATTTCATTGAATTTGGTGAAAGTTGCACTGTTCCCTCCAGAACTGAAAAAAATGATAACTTTCAATTGACAGGAATTCCTACCTAGCCCCATCTCTGGGGATTCCCTTTCTTTCTAACAACCATGGTGTCATTTTCCCTCTCTCTTTCCACCAGGACGGTTTTTACTATGCTAATATCGGTTTGCTCTGAATTAATGTCTGTATAAATATGCACAATCTTACTTAAGAGACATATGGATTTTATTATTAATTTTATTATTAATTAAAAATCTTTCATCCATTTGTTGTACTACATCTCATAGTGTTTATCTAAACCAGAGCAGAAAACCCCCCCAACGCTTTTTTGTGTGTGGTTAATTCCTATTAACCAATGTGCCACCATTTCTGATCAATCTTACTCCATAAACAAAATAAAAATGGGACAAAGTTTCTTGACTTTTTAAAATTTACCATATACAAGTAGTCCTTGACTTACGATCACAATTGCGTCCAAAATTTATGTTGTTAAGTGACATATTTGTTAAGTGATTTTTGCTCCATTATACGAACTTTCTTGCCATACTTGTTAAGTGAATCACTGCAATTGTTCCATTTGTCCCATGGTTGTGAAGTCATTCTGGCTTTCCCATTGACTTTGCTTATCAGCAGATCAAAAAAGGATATAACTTCAGGATACTGTATTTGGCATAAATATACTAAGCCTCTGAATTTTGATCACGTGACTGTGAGTATGTTGCAACTGTCTTAAGTGTGAAAAACAATCATAAGTCACTTCTTTTCAGTATCATTGCAATTGAATAGTCACTAAGGGAACTGTTGTAAATAGAGGACTATCTGTACAGAATATATACCCCAACTTCCTTAGCTGAAACACTGTACTGTATTTGTATTTGTCCTAATGAATCACCATCAAGTCAATAAATACTGCCATCTTGTGGAATCAGTAATTAAGGATTTAGCTTTATTTATCCCTATTTTTCTTTTGGTACCTCAAACAACATTTTTGTTCTTTGTACTAATTCTGCACTTGCTCTACCTTGGTTATATTTTTCCTGAAACAACCTGTTTCGATCTTGTGCTGGTCTGCTTCTCAAATCCATAACCTTTCTAAGTCTCAGGTTGCTAAGTATTATATCAAGAGAACAGCAAAAGAAACCGCTGTCATTCTTTGTTTGAGTTTGAACCGTTCCAATACATGCAGCCCATTTATTAAAGCTGAGTATCACATACAACATACCTTCTGTTCTGAGATAATGTAACAAGCAGGTGTCGGTTCTAACTTACCTCGCTACCGGTTTGTTTCCTCCTGCACTGCATGCTGAAAACCAAGTTCTGAGCATGCGCAGAAGACAAAACCAAGATGGCAGCACCTATTATTAGAGCCGGTTCAGGGGCATGGCCAACCAGCGACCGCTCTGGGTTTGCTGACTGGGGGAAAATTTCCACTACCGGTTCTATAGAACCAATTCAAGTCACCAATTAATTGGCAGAGATATGCCAAAACTGGAGCATACTTAGCGCTATCATCCTTGCCCTAGGCAGATTATTATAAAATGTTACTCTTTAATAAGTGCTCTCTTGAAAGGTTAAAAGATGGTTGCACAGGCAAGCCAAAATAGAAAGGAAAAAAACCCTTAACACTGTAGAGACATACTATAAATGTTTCTACAAAACTGATATTGGGCCTTAGCCTAATATTATATTTAGAGGTGTGTAACTTTTGTACTTCAATATTAGTTTCTTTTTTATCTGTTAAGCATGTATGGTAGATTAGAAAAGTGATGGCAATACAAGTGCTTAATCACTGTTTCCAGATATCCCTATTTTAATTCCATTGTTACTGCTAGAATTTCAGGAGGAAGTTTGTTTGTTTGTTTGTTTGTTTGTTTGTTTGTTTGTTTGTTTGTTAAGTGTATAACTATACTTGTTGAAAGCAATTGTTGAAAAACCAACTCTACTTTTGCCAATTCAATGTCAATATTTCCCCCCACAATTGCTGCCCTTTTCTCCCCCCTTTAAATGATTCTTAAACTGTTTACCTGAATCCAGAATAGGCTTTACTTTGAAATAGTAGAAACTACTTGTAGCTCTCCAAGCTTGTTTCAATTTAATTTCTGATTGTTTCATTATCAGACTAGGTAACATCAGAAGATGGTTTTTCTTGTCCTATTCTCCTTAGCTTAAAAATATCTTGTGTGTCAGTATGATCAGTTGTTCTTGTGACTGGCTGTTCATTTGGACCTATACATAAATTCTGAACAGCTAATTGGTTCTCTTGTTGATTGGTCATTCAAAGTTTTACCTTCTCTAAGACCCTTAAAAAAACTGGTCATAAGAGTTCCAGGCAGTTTACATGGGACTTTTTCCTACAAGTTTTCATCACATCAACAACCTTATGAGGTTAGCTGAGCTGAGCAAGGATAATGGACTCCAGCAGGAGTTTCATAGGGAGAGGGTTTAGTAAAAGAAAAAAAGATGTCAATTGAGATTGTGCAATCAAAGCCTTATCTTTTTATGTGACACTGACCACTCGACTGCATAATTGGAATCACCATTTTTTAGCCCCCTCTTCCCCATGTATGCTGCTGACTGGCTGAAAAATCACCCAGTGAGTTCCCATGGCTCATGGTGGATTTGAACCCACATCCTTCTATTTCTATTTCTCCGAGTCTTCAGAGAGGGGCGGCATACAAATCTAATAAATTGAATTGAATTGAATTGAATTTCTGCTGCAACACCTTAATCACTATATCATATATATTACATGTTTGTATAGAATCAGGCTCTGATAAACTTAACACCAACTCTTGACTGCATTTTATGAAAAATAGATCTCATCTGATCACACCAGTTTTTTATGCTGGTGGAAATTTTATCTCTGTTTTTCTGCTTTATGTTTGAACATGTGAAAACATTTGGCACTTAACTCTTCCCTTGTCTAGTAGTAGTAATTAGGAGCTGTACAAAACACACAGCTCTAACTGGCTCACTCGTTCACAATTATGGCTGAAGATTGCATTAAAGGACATTTTAGACCTCAGGTTGCCTACCTAATAATTCACCTTCTTGTTTGAGCTGTATTTCATATTTTTAAAACAGCTGCATTCTGTATAATTGTGGTTCCAATTAAAGAGATTTCGTTCTGTTCAAATCTCTGCAAGTTGATTCCTATTAAACCCCCCATAAGGCTGACTTATGCAGAACTGAGACTAGCTTGTTAATTATGCAAGATAAAATGCAGTTTGCATATTCAGCTCTTTAACTGTTGGGATCAACAGAGTTTTAATAGAACAAGAAGATGTTTGCAGATTTAAGATAACCTCTAATGAAGGTAATAAAAAAAAGAAACTGCTCTTATTAGCAGCCATATCATTCTGACCTTGGACAAGACACTTATGTTAAGCCCGTGACCCAACTGTATCCTTCCCATTGTCACTGCTGTCCATTATTTTCCCTCTGTTTCTGAGCCTGCAAGTTTAAACATTGGAAAAATGCAAAATGGGTAAAAGATACTTAGAAGCTAGCTACTTAGGCAGCTAAAGCAATATACAATGCAAGTCACTGGAGATTAATGGTGCGTTGCTCCTAAGACATGGACTTTCAGTACCTGTCCACTCTGGCCATTCCTGACCAACCCTGCTACCGCCTCTCCTACCCACCTGATTCCACCCACCAGAACCTCCTCCAGAAAAAGTGTCTGTAATTTGCCACCTTATCCGTCCTAAGATAAAATACAGAAAATAGGCAGACTAGATGGATCATGAGGTCTTTTTCTGCCGTCAGTCTTCAATGTTTCTACCTCAGTCATGTATGAGGGTCGCCCAGAAAGTAATGCACCACATTTTTTTCTTCAACAATTATTTATTGAACACAATGAAACTTACACACAAGAAAGAATGATGTTTCTTTTACACTCCCTATTTTTCTATGTAACCTCTGTCCCATTCTATGGCCTTCCTCCAGCGAGACACAAGGGTGTGTATGCCCTGTCGGTAACCAGCCCTTGTTCTGATCACAAAGCCATTTCTGCACTGTGTGAATCACCTCTTTGTCATCCTCAAAATGTTTTCCACGACTAATCATACTTCTGTTGACTGCAGATTCTCCATAAACTGTACACAAACATTGGTGAATGTTTCCAACAGTTTCTTTCTCTGCAGTGAGAAATTCAGTGACGACACACTGCTTGTAACGTACATCACTTACACACACCATTTTGAAACATTGCTACAGCTATGCTATCTGTCTGAAGAAATGCAAAATTTACACACTCACTTCTGACAATTCAAATAATGTATATCTAAAGCTTCACATTTGTACCATTACTGTAGACTGAGGAAAAAAATGTAGTGCATTGCTTTTGGGAGACCTTCATAATAAGACAGTTTACAGCCCCTCTGTGTAATATCTGTATGATACCCATGGACTTTAAAGGTGAATACATAACTGTCAGACCTTCCCCAATGTGTTATCTTAGGAAAGAAAGACTCTCAACTCCATTTTATTGAAGTGATAGATTCTTTTACTAAAAGATGTTGGTTTCAGTCAAGTCAGTTTAGAACTAAATTTCCAGCATTCAAAAGATAAAGAAAGTTTCCCCACACCCCAATCCTTCCACAATGACCAGTCCATCTTCAGCCAATAAGGGTTCTCCCGGAGTGTTTTGAGAATGCTGAGATGTTTACGGTGATCCACATTCTTTCTCAGAGTCCATGGCCTTGGGTGCTTGTACAAACTGGTTCTGGGCACCCCTGCTCTTCGTCAAGCTGACATTCCACCCTCCCAATTTCCCATCCCTTACATTATTATTATTATTATTATTATTATTATTATTATTATTATTATTATTTATTGGATTTGCATGCCGCCCCTCTCCATAGACTCGGGGTGGCTAACAACAGTAGTACAAAACAGCATGTAAATCCAATACTAAAACAGTTTAAAAACCCTTATTTGTAAAACCAAACATACATACAAACAAACAAACATACCATGCATAAATTGTAAGGGCCTACGGGGAAAGAATATCTCAGTTCCCCCACGTCTGATGGCAGAGGTGGGTTTTAAGGAGGTTGAGTGCCCATTTGTCCCCCCCTGCTTTGTCCCTCTTGTCCTTTGATGGCAGGATGCAAGCAAGGTGCAAAGCCAGAGAGGGCAGATCTGACAATAGCATTTCCTGCCTTCAGTTGTCTGCAGTTTTGTTCCACATTCATGGCAAGATGTTAATTTTTGCTCCATGCTGACATCAACTGGAAACTGAGCATCATTGAGCACAAGAGCCCTCCTCCTTCCTCCATTTTTATATTTCAATGTTTGCACTCTGGATTTGTTCATATGGGTTTTCTTGGAAATGCTCTAGATGCACTTGTGGAATATGTTTACAATAATTTTCTCTCCCTGCCTCCCTCCAAGCAGTGGCTGGAGAAAGGATTCATTCAGGCAAGGCCAGTCCCTTATTCCCTCTGCTTTTATTGAAAAGGACATCTTGACCTTTCTCAACTCCCACTTGATTTTTAATGAAGAGGTTGTCATAGAACAGTATCCTAGTAACTAGATGGTAGGAAAGAAAGTGTGCATAAGCAGAAACTAAAACATTAAGATGGTTTGACATTTATATTTAAAACCAATATTTCCCACCTCTAATCCATGAATTACCAGTTGCTTTTATTACATTAAATTAATCATTTGTCTTAAATTAGCATCCGTCTTAAAACAGTTATTTGCTTGATTTTGCATAGAACATAGAAGCTGCAGTAATTCAATAACTTGATTAAGAACCCAAAGTCAGCAGTTATTATATTAATCATTACACTTTTTCTATGGTGGCTATCCAACTTTTAATCTATTTATCATGCTAATTCAAAAACTGTTTTCGGTGTTTAGTTTGCAACCCTATATACTGTGTGTGTGTGTGTAAAACATATTTTTGCTGATAATGAAAAGGAAGGGAGACTGCTTCTTGTGTGTTTGTGTATGTGTGTGTGTTTGGAAATAGGTCCTATTTGGTGTTTTCCAGGGAAGCAATGGCAAACAAGTTACAGTCATACAGTCATAAGTGGGAGGAGATGGGTGACAGGAATGATGAGAAAAAAAGTAGTAGCAATAATAGTGCAGACTTAGTAAATAGTTTGAGAGTGTTGAGGGAATTATTTGTTTAGCAGAGTGATGACATTCGGGTGGGGGGGGGAACTGTTCTTGTGTCCAGTTGGTGTGTAGTGCTCTGTAGTGATGTTTTGAGAGTAGGAGTTGAAACAGTTTATGTCCAGGATGCGAGGGGTCAGTGAATATTTTCACCACCCTCTTTTTGACTCGTGAAGTATACAGGTCCTCAATGGAAGGCAGGTTGGCAGCAATTGTTTTTTCTGCAGTTCTGATTATCCTCTGAAGTCTGTGTCGGTCTTGTTGGGTTGCAGAACCAAACCAGACAGTTATAGAGGTGCAGATGACAGACTCAGTGATTCCACTGTAAAACTTTATCATCAGCCCCTTGGGCAGTTTGAGCTTCCTGAGTTGGCACAGAAAGAACATTCTTTGTTGTGCTTTTTTGATGACATTTTTTATGTTAGGTTATTATCTGATTTTACAAATACTTCCTTATGTTTTTGAATTTGTGTACTATATTTGGTACTTTCTCAACTAGCTTAGTTAGACATTTAATATTGTTTTTAAAATGTAGTCATGCGTCTCTGTGACTTTCTTCAATACAACAATCAGGGTGGCATCTACTTTTAAGAAAAGCAACAATTCAACAGTAGCCTTATGAATTTCAACTAAGAAAACTTTGGAAATTCGTTTTTGTATTACAAATACTGCTTTCTTTCTTATTTATTTATTTATTATTATTATTAATTACAGCCCTTCGGATATGAGTGCAGGCTCATCTGCTAACATATGTTGCCTATTCCATTAGGAACTGTGCTTATGGGCTAATTTTCCCAAATGTGCATCAGCAGCTGTCGCTGTGACACTTTCTTTTGCAAGATTAAAGTGTCACCATTTTGGAGTCTGCTGCTGAAATACTATACTGTGTGAAACATCCATAGTTATTTTTGCAAGGAAAAATCAGCAGATGAAATTTTTATGAAGAACAACATTTCTTTAATTTTTAACACAGTGAGATCAATCTACTTTACAAAGCTCAGTTTTGTTTTGTTTTTCTCTCTCTTACTAAGGAAGTCTGGAAAGAAATATCACTCTGGGGATTGATAGCGCTAGATAAATTTCAGTGCCTATGAAAATCACATTATCTATACACCCACACCCGGTAATGGGTTCTAAAACCATTTACTGCTAGTTTGTGCCCTCGTGTGATGCTGCTGCGCATATGCAGAACCATTCCAGGTGGATGGGTGGAGCCTCCTACTGCTGGTGCTACCGGTTCTAAGAACTGCAACCCATTGCTGCCCAAACCTGAAGCCGTTATAAACAGAACGCTGACCCTGACATCTCCTAGTCCTGTGATGGCGAACCTTTTTTGGTTTGCGTGCTAAAGGGTGGGTGGGGGTACTAGCATGCATGCCCATGCCCACACCCTTTCCCTCTCTCCCCCCATGCATGCGCACCCCTGCACATGTGCACAGGCCTTTCTGAAGCCTGGTAGCTGAAAAAAATGCCCAAACTCCCAGATGTTCAGGAAAGTGCACTTCCGGTTTGCCCATTGTGCTGTTTTTTGCACCCCGAGGCTTGAGGAAGCTTTCCTAAACCCTTCATAGTGCAAAAAGCAGCACAATGGTAAACCAGAAGTGCGTTTTCCTGAACCTGCACGTGCCATAGGTTCACCATCATGGCCCTAGACTCTGCTGAAGATGTTACCTAGCAGGGGTGGGCAGTAGGCAGGATGGGGTGGAACACAGTTCCACTGGCAGAAATGAAGATGCGTGTGCAGCTCCAGCTGATTGGTGGCTGTCACTTCCTGGATTACTGGTCTCGGCTCAGCTCTCCCTTTTTTTTCCTGCTGCTGCTGCTGTGTCTGCACTCCTTTCTTTTTTCCTCTTTCCTCCTTCCTGGCCTCGGATGAGCTTTCCTCGCTCCTGCCCAGCTCCCTTCCAACTCACACAGCCACCTCCCACCTGAAGTGCAAGCAGAAGGCATGGGTGGAAGCGGCACTGGAAGCATTTATGCTTCTGGCAGCACCCGTTCACCTAGCTACCCAGCCTGAGGTGGGGGACAACCCAGGAAGGAGAGCGTGGGAAACACAAAGCAAATTGTCACCCCAGCAAGCGACACTGGTAAGGTTGTCAGTCGAGGACTTAACAGTTCACTTGAATGATGATGATTGTTCAAGCCACTCCCACCTGGTCACATGGCCAGCAAGCCACTCCCGCCCAGTCACATGACCATTAAGCCACACCCACAAAATAAGCCACATCCACAGTGTGGCAGTAAAAAATTTGGCTGCCCATTACTGTTACCTAGTGTGGTAATACAATGTTTTGGAAACCAACTAGCTTGGAGAATGAAATTTCACTCTCACACATTATCTATGGTTTGGAGGACATGTTACCAACAAAATCCGGCAAGCAGTAATGACTGGAAAATGTATTCATCTATTTCTTGCCATAAACTAGAGTAGCTCTTGACACTTTTTACTTCATGCTAAAATAAAGCTGTAGAAATGAAAATGTGTGACACGAGAGGCGAACCCACCTCTATGTCAAAAAAAAACAAGACATCCTATTTTGCATGTAAATGTTTTCCAAGCAGAAGTCCTGACCAATTGTAAAGAGATCATATATTAAGAGTGCTGCAGTGTCGAGCCAGAGGCCATCTATTCCAGCATTCTATATCACACCAAGGCCAACCAGACTTGTAGCTTCCCTGTCTGTGCCTACCCTGTAGAACAGCATCCTCCACAGATCTGGATGGCTTTGACCTTGCTGACCTTTTGTAATATGGTGAGACGCTAACTGTTCTTCAGGGCCAGGCAGTTAAAGTAAAATCTGTTGATATTAGAGCTGTAGTTTTGTTTGAGGACTTCTTGTTTAACCAGGGCATCTTGAGAATGAGTTGTTGCAATGGTTTTAATGTTTGCACATGCCTCAGAGTCATTACTATAAGAAACACGGCATCGTAAATCATTTAAATCCATACATAAATCCATACATAGCATTCGGGAAGCTCACAAGCCTAGACAGAATGGTCTTTGTCTGCCAGCTGCTATTTAATGTTCAAAACTCTGTGTGTAGTATGTTCTTGCTGAGAGGATTCAATAGCTTGTGGGCTCTGTTTGCTGAAGAAGTGACTGTGTTATTATGATTATTATTGTTACAGTTCCACAGTTAGCCAAATGTCTAGACTGGATTTGATATTTTTATCTAACTGTCAACTCCTTCCCAAGGACTTGAGAATTATTATTAATGATTACATTCTTTTTCCTAATAATTTTATTAAAAAGCATATTACACAAACAGATAAAACTATACCATAGGGAAATAATATCTTTTACATATTAAAAAGTGCTGGAAAAGAAAGAAAAAGAAAGAAAAATAGAAAAAGAAACCTCCCCCTTCATCTTTACTACGTATGATTAACATTAACAAGTTTTCAGTATCTCTTAAAATAGAACTAAATATCTCTTCATTCAGAATTTCTCCTTCATTCTAAATTGTTTCTCTCCTTGATTAATTTCCATCCATTATTTCTTGTTTTGCCTTCTGTTGCTTTGGCAAATAAGTTGATCCACAAAATGGTTCCTGGTATTGAGGTTAGGCTGATAGGTCTGTAGTTTTCTGGATCTGTTTTTTCTCTTTTTTGAAGATGACAATTACATCAGCTCTTTTCCAGTCCTTCACCAATATTGGGCCTAAAATAGAGTTTTTGAATGCTCCACTGCATACCTCTTTCCATGTTGATGCAGTTCGATTGAGGACTACACATTGAGTGTGGTTTGTCAGCCAGTTACAAATCCATCTGGTGATGTTGCTGTCTAGCCCATATTTTTCTACTTTATTTAACAGTTGGTTATGGTCTACTTTATCAAATGCCTTACTGAAATCCAAATAAATTATATCAACAGTATTCCTCTGGTCCACTAATTTTTGTCAAAGAATGCAATAAGATTAGTCTGGCATGATCTGTATTTGAAAAACCTATGTTGGGTTCCTGCAAAACCTTGGGGTGTAATCCATCCAGTCCTGGTGATTTGAACTCATCTAGGTAGACAGGTGTTCACTTATCACTTTCTTCCCCATTTTAACTTGTGTTCCTAATCTGTTTTTTTGTGGTGCTGTTTTTGATAGGTTAGATGTTTTTTTCCCTTTGTGTAAAGACAAATGTAAAAAATGAGTTAAGTAGTTATGCTTTTATCTTGTTGCTTGTCAACTTCTTGCCACTTTTTCCCAGCAATAGACCAATTGTTTCCTTGACTTTTTTCTTGTTTTTAACATGTTGGAATTACCGGTAGCTTTTTTTCTTATTTTTTACTTTTGTCACAAGGCTTTGTTCATTATGAGCCTTAGTTTTCCTCATTTCATCTTTACAGGCTCAGGCTATTTGCTGATATTCTGCCTTAGTTATTTGCCCCTCTTTTCACATTTTATACTTGTCCTTCTTTGTCCTGTTGTGGAGAGAAGTTCTACTAAAACAAGGAAGAAAAAACATCCACTTCTCTTCCCCATGCTACTATGTAACTTCTCAGCACCTATCTTGAGTCAATTCCTGGGTACTACATAGATATATTCATGTAGTTTAATTGGCAGTGGTATGGAGATGGTTCATCATTAACTCTTTCCGGGAGTCTCTGCAGCCTTGGAGTGTCCAATATTCTAACTTTGTGGTAAGGAACTTATGCAACACATTAAACAATAATGGGCTTTCATTTTGACCAAATGGGTTGGATGATCTCAAATTATGGTTAAAAAATATGGCATAATATGATGTGGAGGTCTAGCAGCTTCTTATTTTCCTTATTATTGACCTAAAACTGGTGAGGGAATAAGCAGGGGAAGAATTGAAAAGAGAGGAGAACTACTGTACATTTTGTGTATATTAAGCTAATGTGACATTAAAGCAATTGCACCAGACTTGTCCTATTTTACTTCCTGCAATGAGTGTGATGTTGCATGCATACGCTATGTAACTCTTATATGCATAAGACCAAAATTTTACTAAAGAAACGAAACATTAGCTTTCTTCTAATACTGCAGATTTATACGGTTTGGTGGTCAACAAATTGCAGAATAATAAGACTTTATTCTCTACTGTTGCCAAATGGAGCTGAAACCATTTTCATCTCAATTTCATGTCCTGCATTTTTTAAGAGAAGCAAATTGCTAATTTCATTCTCAGGCATCAGAGGTAGTGAGTAGGATGGACAGAATGAAATGTACAGTACATCTGACCATATAATTCTATTTTTGTCTCAGATATATAACAAATGAACAATAGAGCACAACAGTCATGATCACATTCTGAGATATTCAAAGGTAAACATGAAAGATATAATAATGGCAAATAATGAGTAAAATAATCCCATAGGCTGGGGAGAATGTCTCATTAATTCTGAGAGCACAGGCAAGAAATATTTTCTGGATCTTGGCCACCATTTTAAAATAGTTCTGAGCTGCTTCTATGCCCCTACCTCAAGCTTGTTTTGGGACTCTAATTTTTGGGCAGAAAACAAGGAAATAAGTGAGATTTCAGTTTGCTCAGGGAATGATGTTTTGAATGATGACCAAAAGCTGCTTTTACAGGAGGCTGCTGGACTTTCTTGTTTTTATTTTTGAAGATGTTTTGCTTCTCATCCAAAAAGCTTCTTCAGCTCTGACAGGATAGTGGGGAATGGAAGGATTTATATTCCTTGCAGACAACTTGTAATTTGCATCCTTTTAGAGGATTGTTGAAGCACTTGGAGGTTTATCTGTGTCTTCAGGGTTGCTTGAGTAGTGCCCCTGTTCTTATAGTATGCATTTTTTTTCTTCTGGAAATTAATTCCTACTCCCACATCATTCAAAGGGTGTTCATCCCAAATTGTATAGCTGAAAGTCTGTAGAGATTCTCAGTCATCCAGGTCATGGTTCTCCCAAAGGTGCTTTTTCAGGAGGCAACTGGACTTTCTTGTTTTTTCTTTTGAAGAAAAAGAAACTTCACTTCTCATCCAAAACATGACCTGGATGACTGAGAATCCCGACAGATTTTTGAATGATGATTGCACAATTCAATATATATATATATATATATACACATTTCTCTAAAGCAGTGTTTCCCAAACTTTTGACATATGTGTACCCCTTCTATAATTTTTGTTGAGTCTATGTAAATAAGTCTAACTGAGGAGAAATGCTGTCTCCGGGCAGAAAATGTAAATAAAACAAGGTCGCGTCTGATTGGCTCAGACGCATGACAGTTCCTTTTGGCGCGAGCCACAAACAGTATAAATAGAGCTGTATTTTCCACTGACAGCCCAGACGAGTTCCATGCTGAATGTCACTTTCAAAAAGAGCTAATAAAGGAACTGTCTACCGAGTGCTTGTCTGGTCTCACTTCATTTCAATTTTCATAATGCTTAGTACCCCTCGTTAAAAAGAATGGATATATTTTAATAACATTCAAAATATTTTTATTTTTTATTTTTTTGGTACATACACAAAATAATAAAGAAAAAATAAAAATATTCATAATAAAATATAAATAAAAGTTATATTATAAATAACATTTATTGGATCAATGGGAAGGATGAAATTGTTTGCGCTGATATGACAGATCATCAGAATTTGGTTCCATGGTTGGTAATTTTAATCTGAGATGCGGTTCCAAGTTCAATTGTCTATTCCTATTTTTCAACTTAATGTCTACAAATGCGGAAAAAGCAACTTCACATAAATATGAAGTTGGAAAAGGCAAGGTGTATTTCAGAACTTTTTCTGAATGCATACCCCACCAAATTCTTCCTGTACCCCTGGGGGGACGCCTACCACACTTTGGGAAACACTGCTCTAAACATAATAAAATTATAAATATGGGAAGACAGTTACCCTCAAATCTCAAGAGTAGTTTCAAAAGACAGACCAGATGACAGAATCCTAACAAAGAAGGAAAGGAGGGAGGCTAATAAATGAAAAGAGCTAAGCTTTGGTTTTGAAGATAGAAACATAGAAACATAGAAGACTGACGGCAGAAAAAGACCTCATGGTCCATCTAGTCTGCCCTTATACTATTTTTTGTATTTTATCTTAGGATGGATATATGTTTATCCCAGGCATGTTTAAATTCAGTTACTGTGGATTTACCAACCATGTCTACTGGAAGTTTGTTCCAAGGATCTACTACTCTTTCAGTAAAATAATATTTTCTCATGTTGCTTTTGATCTTTCCCCCAACTAACTTCAGATTGTGTCCCCTTGTTCTTGTGTTCACTTTCCTTATTTAACCCTTTAACATATTTAAATGTTTCGATCATGTCCCCCCTTTTCCTTCTGTCCTCCAGACTATAGATTGAGTTCATGAAGTCTTTCCTGATACGTTTTATGCTTAAGACCTTCCACCATTCTTGTAGCCCGTCTTTGGACCCGTTCAATTTTGTCAATATCTTTTTGTAGGTGAGGTCTCCAGAACTGAACACTGTACTCAAAATGTGGTCTCACCAGCGCTCTATGTAGCGGGATCATAATGAACAAAAGATGAACAAGATGAAGAAAAACAGTTGAAGAAAAAAATTCTCAAAAAAAGCCACAACAGAGAAAATGGTCTTCATAAAGCAGACAGGATTATTGTAGGCAGGGAGAAGGATCTGATAAAATGTTCTTTTATAATATAATTTTATTAGGAAGGGTAAATTCATATACATTACAAAAAGACAAACATGAATACACACAAACCTTTAAAAACTAGAGAGATACCTAGTTCACTCTTCTCTTACATGTTATCTCTTATATAATGATACGATTTTGATAGGTGGTGATATTTAGTCAGTTGGGGATGGGACTCCATCAATCCCCCTCAGTTAGAAAATGTTCCAAAATGTTGTGATGAATAGACACAAATCTCCCTTCAATTTGGTGCACAAAGATCAATGCAGAATAACAGTACAGTATAGTCAAGGAAATCAAGTCAAGAACCTGCTTATTGCTCATTTATCCTTCAAAATATGGGGGAAAGGGGACTTAAAATTCTGCCCTGATCCAATTCCAGGTAGGAAAACAGACACATTAGAGGAAATTGCTGTATCTGACAAAATGACATTTTCAACCTGGATTGGCTTTTGTTACTTTTAGGTAAAATTATAAGATTTTTATTTTTTTTTAAGACCCATGGCCCGAGCTTGAAGTCTGCCAAGTATAAAAATAGGCAGGGGACAAGGAAAGAAAAAAGAAAAAATATATCTCTAAACCCACATGGCCTCCTCTGAAAAGAGCCCCCTCTTATGCAGGCTTGAAATAGTTTCCTTGAATAGAATGGGGAAATTTTAGCATATGTACTTCAAAGTCACTTGTATAAAAATAAATATATTTTTGAATAGATGAAGTTTCACAAGACAAAGTGAAACATTTTCTTTTATCTTGTAATTACCATGAAAGTGAACATATTTAAAACTCAGTACCCTTTATTATAGAGCACTTTGAAGACAGAACATGGAAAAAGAACAAAAGAATAAAATGCAGATAAAATCCGGGTTTGAAAAAAAATGTTATGGAGGTTATAGCTTCTAAAATCCATTCATCGTGAAATAGGCCTAATTATCTGAGGCATCACATATGTCTTGTGGTGTCTTCCAGGCAATACAACGCAACAGGCTTGGCTTTGATTAAACAACGTCATCCAGATATCGGAGTGCAGAAAATATGACATTCCCTGCCTTCTGGAATGAGGCTCAGCTCCAATTTGAATGTGTGTGCCAGCCAGTTGATTTTTGCCTTGCACAGAGGCTCTGGAAGGGCATTTTTGGCTTCCAGAAAGCCTCCCAGGGGATGGAAGAGGGCGTTTTTACCCTCCCTCAGCTCCAGGGAATCCTTTAGAGCCTTGGGAGGACAAAACACAACCCTACTGAACCCACCAGAAGTTGGGAAACAGGCCGTTTTTTGCCTCAAGAGAGCCTCGGGAGGGGGGGGAGAAGCTATTTTCACCCTCCCCAGGCATTGAATTATGGGTGTATGCACTCGCACATGCTCCGCCTTCCCCAGGCATTGAATTATGGGTGTATGCACTCGCACATGCTCCGCCTTCCCCAGGCATTGAATTATGGGTGTAGGCACTCAAGCATGCACGCATGCTCTTTCAGCACCTGAGGGAAAAAAGGTTTGCCATCACTGACCTAGGGGGATTGATTCCATTTTTAGCATATTTGAATATTATTATTATTATTATTATTATTGTTGTTGTTGTTGTTGTTGTTGTTATTATTTATTTATTTATTTATTTGTTTGTTTGTTTGTTTGTTTGTATGCCGCCCCTCTCCAAAGACTCGAGGCGGCTAACAACAATATAAAAAGACAATGTAAACAAATCTAATATTAAAAACAATCTAAAAAACCCCAATTTAAAGAAACACTCATACATACAAGCATACTATGTATAAATTATTATTATTATTATTATTATTATTATTATTATTATTATTATTATTAATTAGATTTGTATGCCGCCCCTCTCCGCAGACTCGGAGAATCTTTGGTAGTTGAACAATATACAAAGAGGAATAAGTTAGTTTTTCAACTGTTGATTATATCTTGGTGTTTTAACGTTTATATGCCATTTGTAAATACGTTGTATGCTTGATATGGCACACAACATATTTTGCATACAACAAAGCATGTGGCATGCTTTGACAGCATCTTTTAAAATTCCTTAGGAATCTATTGGACTGAAAGAGAATTCCTAGGAAATATAATTGATACAGAAATGTCTTAGCATAGCAAAAACATGATTAATAATACTTTCCCCTTTGCTCTGATTTTTGTCATAAATTACAAAATAATAAATTATCAAGAATAAATTTTAAGTTAACCGTGCCTAATTAACATAAATCTTTATCACTAACAGATTCATTGCTAATCAGAAAAATCTTTGAGAATAACAATGCGTAACCGATTTATTGCAGACTAATCCTTGGTATTAAGGCAAAGTAACAGAGGTGTCAACTGATGCAATGAGCTAGTGTTTGTCCTATTAAACCTAAAACAGTCTGTGAGACATAATTAGCTTTTTTGGGTGGATCAAACTCAAACCCACATAAGATAAACAAACTAAATCCTGCTATTAAAGGCAGAACATATAATGCAGAATAAACATTTATTGGTACTTATACAAGAATTTCAAGTTGTAGTTTGTGGACCACATGCACCACAGACTGGGTCAGGCTGAGAAGAAAATGTTGAAGCCATTGTTTTGTTGCTTGTAGTGTTGGGCAAACCCAACGAAGTTTAGGTTCGGTGAACTCACCCGAACTTTGCCGTGAAGTTTGGGTGAGTTCGACAAACCCAAACCTGAACCCGAACTTTTGCTTGCAGCAAGCTGCTGC
This sequence comes from Erythrolamprus reginae, assembly GCF_031021105.1. Taxonomy (NCBI): domain Eukaryota; kingdom Metazoa; phylum Chordata; class Lepidosauria; order Squamata; family Dipsadidae; genus Erythrolamprus; species Erythrolamprus reginae. Next base: position 70,287,779 of record NC_091950.1, read on the forward strand.
GGTGTCCTTTTCTGTAAAAATAATTCCCCACCTCCTTTTGCTTCCTTTTATTTTTAGAGAAAAGAATGCCACAGCGGTGCTGCAAGCAAAAGAAGGTGGGAAATCCCACGAGGGGATTCCGGGGGCGGGGCTTTGATGTCACGGAGACTCCTTCCTCCCCGTTTCGGCCGGCCACGAAGTAGTCTCCATGACATCAAAGCCCCGCCCCTGGAATCCCTTTGTGAGATTCCCCACTCTCCCCCCAGGCGGCGGCGTTTCACAGTATTTAGCCAAACCCGAAATTTACCCGAACTTTTTTAAAAGTCTGGGTTTGGGTTCGGCATGCTGAACACTGCAAAGTTTGGCATGAGCCCGAACTTTGCAGGTTCGGTTCACCCAACACTAGTTGCTTGTGTATTTTAAAAACCAAATGGCTGTTTTACAATTTGCATAGCTCTAAGGCACACAGACACCTCTTAAACTCCATTCCCCCAAAGGAATCATAAGCATTCCAAGTCTGCAAAGTAGATGTGGTCATGATGTAAAAATGGGTAAACCATTGCCAGAATAGAAATGCTTTTTTAAAAAAGAAATGCTGGGGTTTTTTTTAAATGAAGAAACTATTCATCTTTGGTTGAGTGCACTACCTTACTTTTGATGACAAACTTTTGACGTCAATAATGGAAGAGTTCTTGGATTGTATAAAACTTAATTCTTTACATCCTGGCTCTTGCAGAATGCAATTGACTTTACCAGCAAAGATACAAACAGGACTATCTGCAGCAAATAGACATGTCCAGAATGATGAAGGGAGAGCAGATAATAAGTATTCTGCATTTGTAAAGGTTGAACAAGGATAATGTCTCTATTCCTGTGTCCCTTCAGAATTTGAATTGCTAATCAGGCTTTGGGAAAATGCAGACTCAAATAATTTATAGGATTGCTGCTTCGATTCATTTATATTTCTGTGTGATTCTAATTTGGTTCATGGATCTTCCAAATCTCTTCCCGTAAACAGTGGTTCCTGTTAACAATGGTGTAACCCAAGGCAGCGTACTAGGACCAAATCTCTTTATACTCTATATCAGTGTTTCCCAACCTTAGCAACTTGGAGATATCTGGACTTCAACTCCCAGAATTCCCCAGCCAGCATTTGCTGGCTGGGGAATTCTGGGAGTTAAAGTCCAAATGTCTTCAAGTTGCCAAGGTTGGGAAACACTGCTCTATATAAATGACCTTTGCAAACACATTACAAGCGACTATGTTTTCTTCGCTGATGATGTAAGACTCTTCAACACCACCAATAACACTGCTACCCTCCAAAAAGACCATGACTTTGGGTCAGAATGGGCAAAAATCTGGCAACTCCAAATCTCAACCAACTAAAGTTCTGTACTACACATTGGCAAAAGGAATCAGAACACCAAATATAAGACCTTTCAGACAAACCTCATTCTGTCAAAGACCTTGGAATACTGATATCAAATGCCCTAAGTGCAAAACCCACTGCAACTACATCACCAAAAAGGCTTCAAGAGTTGTAGCTTCTTCTCTGGTAATATCACACTACTAACCAGAGCATACAAAACAGTCGCCAGACCAATCCTCGAATACAGCTCATCTGTCTGGAACCGACATTGCATATTGGACACAAATACATTAGAAAGTGTCCAGAGATACTTTACGAGAAGAGCTCTCCATCCCTCTACTCGCAACAGAATACCTTACGCAACCAGACTTGAAAACTTTGGCTTAGAAAGCTTAGAATTACATTGCCTTCAGCACGACCTAAGCATAGCTCATAAAATCATCTGCTACAATATCCTTCCTGTCAATGACTACTTCAGCTTCAACCACAACAATACATGAGCACACAACAGATACAAACTCAAAGTGAACTTTATTTTTTATTTATTTATTAGATTTGTATGCCGCCCCTCTCCGTAGACTCGGGGCGGCTACTACTAAACTTGATTGTAGAAAATACAACTTTAGCAATTGAGTAGTTAATGCCTGGAATTCATTCCCTGACTCTGCAGTTTTGTCACCAAACCCTCAAAACTTTACTCTTAGACTCTCCACTGTTGACCTCACCCAATTCCTAAGAGTAAGGGGTGTGCATAAGTGCACCAGCGTGCCTACCGTCCCTGTCCTAATGTTCCCTCTTATCAGTACCCATCTCATATATATAAACCATGTTATATCTATGTATATTACCAATAGGTACTTGACAAAACAAACAAATAAATAAAACAAGCTTTATTTTTTCTGCACACTGGTTCTGCAGTGCAAACTGGAGTGAGAAGAAAACATCTGTGATAGACGAACTGCCTAATTTCCAAGCACTGTTTAGCAGCAGCAATCCTCAGACAATCTCCCCTCACTACAAAACAAAACACTTAAATGAGAAATCAATTCTCCAGCAGTTGCTTAAAACTCTCTTCACTATGTGATGTGGACCACTTAAAATCTTTTTCCATTTTCTTCTGTTACCTGAAAATAAATTACATTTTAAATTAAGCATAAAACGTATCGGGAAAGACTTCATGAACTCAATCTGTATAGTCTGGAGGACAGAAGGAAAAGGGGGGACATGATCGAAACATTTAAATATGTTAAAGGGCTAAATAAGTTTCAGGAGGGAAGTGTTTTTAATAGGAAAGTGAACACAAGAACAAGGGGACACAATCTGAAGTTAGTTGGGGGAAAGATCAAAAGCAACATGAGAAAATATTATTTTACTGAAAGAGTAGTAGATCCTTGGAACAAACTTCCAGCAGACGTGGTAGATAAATCCACAGTAACTGAATTTAAATATGCCTGGGATAAACATATATCCATCCTAAGATAAAATACAGAAAATAGTATAAGGGCAGACTAGATGGACCAGGAGGTCTTTTTCTGCTGTCAGGCTTCTATGTTTCCTTGTTTCTATGTTTCTAGATACACATTGTTATTTATCCACATGCAGATGACTATTTGTCTAACCATCATTTTCACAAACCAGGTTTGCACACTCATAGCATAGGACAAAAGGTTGTACTTAAGTATTTGTCAAATATTAGCCAAACAGTTGGCTTGTTGCTGCTCTTTGAGCTTGGTTGTTTTCTTACACATCTTGCATTACCTTGCTATGTAATATCGTCAGAGGAGGTGGGGTGGGGTTATAACTGCTTATGTTTAGCAGCTTGACATGCTAGCTTCAGTTTCTTCTAGATGGTTTCTTCGGGATGGTTTCTTGCTAACCAGTTGCTGAAAGCTTGGTGTTCAAACAAATTAGCCATCACTAGATTGTTCTGCCGGGCTCTCTAATAGGAGCCGCCCAAAAATTCAAGGATACAAATTTCAGACACACAATGTTCTTTATCACAAAATGCAAAATAAACAAAGAGCAAAGAGCACTCGTCCCAAAACAACCGGGTAGTCTGTACAATTACACTTAAGCAATCATTAAGTACTTAGCTAGCATCTGTGAAGAAACTTCACACCCCTTATTCTTCCAACAAAGTGAGACACACACACACGTTGCTCTGCTTTGTTTTCCAAGGTGTGAAAAAGCAACAAAGTCCAGAAGACACAGGATTCCTGACGAACTCCGATCAGATATTCTTCCACAATGGCCAAACCCACATGCTGCTATTTATAGCAGCAGCCCTAATTACTGGAGCCTCACCCAAACACAGGTGGGCTCCCTTATTTCCTGTAATATGTTCTTACTTGGTCTCTTCTATACATAATTCTGCGCTTGCATGGGTCCAAAATATTATTTATTTATTTATTTATTCATTCATTCATTCATTCATTCATTCATTCATTCATTCATTCATTTATTTATTTATTTATTTATTTATTTATTTATTAGATTTGTATGCCGCCCCTTTCCGTAGACTCTTAGACCCTTTCCGTAGACTTCCATCATCTGAATCAATGGAAGATAAGGGAGATTGACTGCCTTGGCTGTGTGCCAAGCCCTCCTCTGCCGAGTCACTCCCACCTTCTTCTTCGTCTGAGGAAACTAAACTCTGAACTGATTCTATCGGCAATAACACAGGCCTGTGACATGTTGAATTTTCCCCTGTATCCACCTCCCCATTCCCTGGGGCAGGAGCTGGGCCAGAATCAAATACAACATAGATACAGAGAGATAAATCTCATTTACATATCATTTCAAATATACAATCAAAAGCCTAAAAAAGAAATAAAAGCCAGAAACATATCCCCATCATAAATACAGAACAGCATCAAATTAACAACCCAGGGAGAAAACAGTACCCTAAAACCCGAAATATTTACAAGCAAGCAACCAAGCACGAGGAGCCCCAAGAATCTATAGTTCAACCTTGAACTACAGTATAGCTAGTCTATTGCAAGAGCTTTATAAAAAAAGTGTGCAATAGGGTTGATATTCCTGGAGGCGTCTGTAATATGGTAAATGATTTAGCTTTACTAGATAAATGGTCTAAGCAATGGAAACTGCAGTTTAATGTTTCCAAATGTAAAATAATGCACTTGGGGAAAAGGAATCCTCAATCTGAGTATTGTATTGGCAGTTCAGTGTTGGCAAATACTTCAAAAGAAAAGGATTTAGGGGTAGTGATTTCTGACAGTCTCAAAATGGGTGAACAGTGCAGTCAGGCGGTAGGGAAAGCAAGTAGGATGCTTGGCTGCATAGCTAGAGGTATAACAAGCAGGAAGAGGGAGATTATGATCCCACAATATAGAATGCTGGTGAGACCACATTTGGAATACTGTGTTCAGTTCTGGAGACCTCACCTACAAAAAGATATTGACAAAATTGAACAGGTCCAAAGACGGGCTACAAGAATGGTGGAAGGTCTTAAGCATAAAACGTATCAGGAAAGACTTAATGAACTCAATCTGTATAGTCTGGAGGACAGAAGGAAAAGGGGGGGACATGATTGAAACATTTAAATATATTAAAGGGTTAAATAAGGTCCAGGAGGGAAGCGTTTTTAATAGGAAAGTGAACACAAGAACAAGGGGACACAATCTGAAGTTAGTTGGGGGAAAGATCAAAAGCAACATGAGAAAATATTATTTTACTGAAAGAGTAGTAGATCCTTGGAACAAACTTCCAGCAGACGTGGTAGATAAATCCACAGTAACTGAATTAAAACATGCCTGGGATAAACATATATCCATTGTAAGATAAAATACAGAAAATAGTATAAGGGCAGACTAGATGGACCATGAGGTCTTTTTCTGCCGTCAGACTTCTATGTTTCTATGTTTCTAAAAGTTGTGTAAACATTACAGCAGCCAGAAAGTTATCTATTCCTGCTTGTCTTTCCCTGGTAGAGTTTGGTTAAATGGAACTGAGCAATGACAATTCACTGGCACAATAAGGCAAGAATGCAAACATTTGGTTGACCTTGCCACCGTGGGCAGCGAAGTATGTTCTCTGAGCTGACACAGCTCACCACTTGTTATCATCCAGCCCATAGTTCCTAAAAGAAATATCATATTTACATACCATATTTTTCAGAGACACATCTTTTTCCTCCCTAAAAGAGGCTGATAATTTGGGTGTGCCTTATACTCTGAATGTAGCTTTTTTGGTCCCCAGCCCTAACTAGCTGCTAACAATCTTCCCAGCTCTTACCTTGCAAGCTCTTTCATTGTTTCTCTATGCAAAGCATGTTTTCCAAGCCCTAAGTCTTTGTAGGGTTTTTTTCATTGCTCTAATTGGCTCTGAATAAGTTTCTTTCTAGCCCTAATCATGTTCTATCAATGTTCCCAGCTCTTACCAGTTTGCAAGCTTTTTCATTGTTACTCTTTGCAAAGAATGTTTTCCAAGTCCCAAGTCTTTGCAGGGTTTTTTTCCCCCCATTGGTCTAACTTGCTCTGAATATTTATTTCCAGGTGCTAATGATGTTCCCAGCTCTTACTCGCTTGCAAGCTCTTTCATAGTCACTCTCTTGGAATAAGTTTTTTTTTAAAAGCCCTAACCAGAGGATAAAATAATGTGCTGAAGCTGACCAGACTAAGGACGCTAGCCAGATGAATATCTTTTCCCTATTTTCCTCCCCCAAAACTAAGGTTTTTGTATTTAAAAAAACCCTTATATTCAAGTGCATCTTATATCCTAAAAGAAATCCAGGTGTGTAATTCTATGTGGAACTGCATTATTTTAATAAATTGTTAGGAATTTGAACAATATTATGAGCCTTTTAATTTTATCTGTCACTCTGCTAAACCCCTAAAGATAGTCCTCAAATTACAGTCCTCAATTGGGACTGGAATTTCCATCTTTAAACAATGCAGTCATTGTCAGTCACGTTCAACTTTATGACATTTTTGCCACCGTCTTAAACAAATCTGGCTTCCTCCATTGACTTTGCTTGTGAGAAGCCAACTGGGAAGTTTGCAAATGGCGATCCGGTGACCATGGGGATGCTTGTTACAGTTGTAAATGTAAGAGCCAGTGGTTAGTTACTTTTTTCAGTGCTGTTAAAACTTTGAATGCTCATTAAAACAAATGGTTGCAAGTCAAGAATTACCTGCCCACTTTTACTCCTTTGTGCCTTAGTTTGGATTCCTCAGAATTAGATGAATTTTGTCTGTTTGTATATTTTCCTCTTGTGGCACAACAGTATAATTTATAGCAAACTGTGAGGTTTTATTGTCTGTTTGTACAATACATAATTTAAATGCTGAGTTTAATTAAAATTGGAAGAACAAATTTTTCAAAGAAGCAATACTATATAATAAATAAATAAAAGTAACATAAATTTTCTGTTACCTTTGCTAACAAAAATTGAAGTAAGAATAGACTGCTGTTGAGAGTGATTTGTAAGAACATTAATTTGTAAAAGTGCTTTTATTATTTTCAAACAACTTTATACTTTTCTGTTACTTTTTGTAAGAATGATTACTATACTAGCTATGATTATGATGATCATTATAATAATAGCCGTAAAGATAGCCATTGATTTCTTTATTTCCCTGTATTTCATATTCAGCAAATTCTTCCCAAGAACCTTAGATGTCATAATTAGTGATGGACGAACCCAACTGTGTTCCGGTTCGGCAAGTTCGGATGAACTTCACGCAAACTTCGGCTGAACCCGAACTTGAACCTGAACGGTTCGTGGTGCCAAAGCTCCGCCCCCGGAATCTCTTCGTGGGAGGGATTCCCCAACTCCTTCAAAGGGAGGTCTTTTCATGTAAAAAAAATATATTTTTACAAAAAAGGACGCTTTTTCACTTGAAAATAAAAACTTTTATTTTTACATGAAAAGACCTCCTTTGTTTGTAGCGCTGCTGCGGTGTTCTTTTTCGCAAATATATATATATATATTACATTAAAAGACCTCCCTTTGAAGGAGCTGGGGAATCCCTCCCACGAAGAGATTCCGGGGATGGAGCTTTGACGTCACGTATACTGGCAGGTTGCTAAGGATGCCAAAGTGATCACTTCCTGGATTCCATGGAATCGGGTTCAATTCACCCAACACTAGTCATAATGTCATAGTATATGCGTGGCTCCAAGTAGCATGACCTTCTGCAATTGACTGATGGAAATTTTGTCAATGTTCAAAGTTTGTAAGTGCTATACAAGATTTTTAATATGATATCGAGCGTGCTGGTAACAGCTGGCATCAATATGGCAGCTTGTGCTATAATTGTTCAATGTCAGTTTTCAGATCTTGATACTTTGTTATTTTCTCCATTTTTTTGTCTTTTATTCTACTGAATTGTCTTTTATTCTATCCTCTAAAATTGCCAGGTCAATTATTCAATTTTTTTTTCTTTTCAACTATTATTACCTTTGGTATATTATTGTTGTTACTATAATCTTGATTTATTACCTGTAGAGATGGCTATTGCCCACCACACACTCATGGACAATGTTCCTGTCCCTATGCAGAAAAAGGTTGTTGGCCCCAATACAAACTCAAATAATGAATTTCTGTGTGGTTAATAAAAAAAATTTCAATTTTCCTGCACCAATGCTTCAGCCTGTTGTTTCTGCTGCTTCATCTTCTGGAGCTCCTCAGTAAACTGAGGAATTGCTTGAGATCAGGGGTGGGCTGCTGCCCAGACGGGGGGGAACGACGACACACAGTGGGGTACAAAAAATGGAGCTCCATCCCAGAGCACCCAATTTGCACTGAAAGAAGTTTAAAGAAAATGCAGGGCATCCTGCATAAGCCACATCCACAGTGTGGTAGTAAAAATTCTGGTAGCCCTTTACTGCTTGGGATTCATAAGCACTGAAAATATATTCAGGGACAAATTTATTGATTGCTCTGGCCTGTTTACCAAATTATTGGAAAAATCCCCAAATTCAGTTTGGAAGCCTGAATCCTTACTACCAACATGAATTGATAATGTATGCTGGCATGAAAAATAGATGATTGGGTTTTTTAAATGAATTAAGTGTTTTAGAATATAACTCTTGTCAGATTTTTATATGATTCTAGATTTGATGTTTTTTAATATTTGGGATTCCAATCCTAGTCAGTGATCAAATTAGTTCAGAAGGGGTTGATGCTTCCAGACCATCAACTGCCACATTGCCTAAAGCCACAAAAATGTGAAGCAAGATCCCCATTAAATATATTGTTTGTTTTGTCAAGTACGTATTGGTGGTATACAAAGATATAATAATATTCGTATACAGTGGTACCTCTACCTAAGAACGTCTCTACTTAAGAACTTTTCTAAATAAGAACCGAGTGTTCAAGATATTTTTTTTTGCCTCTTCTCAAGAACCATTTTCTACTTAAGAACCCGAGCCCGGAAAAATTTCCCAGGAAATTTGAGAGCGGCACAAAGTCCCGGCCAGTTTCCTGCCATTCCCTATGGGTTTCTCTCTCTGGCGCAGTGTATGGGAGGCAGCCTCACGCCGGGTGTATGGGATGCACGTGCTCCTCCTCACTGCCTCAGAGTCCCTCTTTTTTTCTAAGTCTTAAAGTTTTGGATTTTTTTGATTCCCGTCCACTCCCCTTCTTCCTTCAGCAGCGACTATCGCCCCTCTTCTTCTTCCTCCTGCTCCCACTCAAATTCCGAGCTTTTATTTCTTTCCTAATGGGTTTGCAAGCATTATTTGGTTTTTACATTGATTCCTATGGGGAAAAATTGCTTCTACGTTTCTACTTAAGAACTTGGTCACGGAACGAATTAAGTTCTTGAGGTACCACTGTACATGGTACTAGAAAAGAAGAAACATTAAGACAGGGGACGGAAGGCATGCTGGTACACTTATGCACGCCCCTTACTGACCTCTTAGGAATCGGGAGAGGTTCAACAGTGGATAATCCTTGGGAAAATCAAGAAAAAGAACTGATAGATGGAAATCAGAGTGACTTTATCTAAATTTATAGCTATCCTCTCATAAGAATGCCAATTTCAAGTCAGGGAGTTTGACAATATGTGGTTTGTACAAGCTATTTTCATGGATGTGGAGCCCATATTATGGACATAAAATAAAATGTATGTATATCCCACAAATCCCATTTTCTAAAATGGAGATGTAGTGAATCAGATCTACAGTTCAAGATTGCTGCAAATAGTGGTTATCATATTTGATTGCTTAATGGTGGGTACATACGTGGAGGATAGAAACAGGGAAAGTAACACTGTAGAAAATGCAGTCTGATCTTTCCTCACTTGGTATTCTGGATGCCAATTTCAGAATGACATGTGGATGAGAACATTTCTTTTTTCCTATTTTGTGTGCTATTAAATAAAATAAATTAACTGTGAAAGTGAAACTCTTCTAGATGTTTAATGGCAGGTCTCACAATGCCCAAGACAATTTATACCCTTGAAGTAGATTTCTGGACACAATGCCAAGACAGCCACCTCTCAATAGAAGGGAACTATTTTTATTAGCATATCGTTCTTTTGTTTGTTGTTGTTGCCTGCTGAGTGGAAAAAGGTGAAAACATACAGAACTTTGAGAAGTAAATCATCCAATGCTGCATCAGAGGGCTATGGTTCTATCATTAGTGTCATAGATTTATAACATGGAATCAAATCAGAGCTTAACAGTCTGTCTTGCCCAATGATGCCAAGCAGGGTTTCTGCCCTTGAAGGATTAAAATAACCAATATAGAAAATGGCAGTACAGTGGTACCTCTACCTAAGAACGCCTCTACTTACAAACTTTTCTAGATAAAAACTGGGTGTTCAAGATTTTTTTGCCTCTTCTCAAGAACCATTTTCCACTTACAAACCCAAGCCTCCAAAACTGTAACCCGAAAAGACGAGGAGAAGCCTCTGTGGGGCTTCTCTAGGAATCTCCTGTGAGGAAACAGGGCTGGAAAAAGCGTGGGGAAGCCTCCATCGGGCCTCTCTAGGAATCTCCTGGGAGGAAACAGGGCCTCCACCCTCCCTATGGTTTCCCCAATCACACGCGTGATTTGCTTTTACATTGATTCCAATGGGAAAAATTGCTTCTTCTTACAAACTTTTCTACTTAAGAATCTGGTCATGGAACGAATTAAGTTTGTAAGTAGAGGTACCACTCTATTACATTGACATCACTTTCCCTAAAAGGGAATTTTAAGTTAGGGATCTTACATATTGACAGCATGTTCTTGATCTATGTAGACTTGAATTGATCTGAATCTACTTTACCCAGTGTTTAAGCACTGATAATGTTACTTAGTTTGGATGATAATGAACATCTGTAAGAAAGAAACCTAGCTCAGAGGACACCAAGGTCTCACATTTCAACTCTGAGCTACAAATATTCTCCTTTATTGGTATCTACCTTACACATACCATACACAAGTGATGGGACACCCTTTTTTCCTCAGGTGCCAAAAGCATGCACACGCATGTGATAGCATGTTGTTAGAAGTTTATTAAACATAAGCAAATATTTAAAAATAATAATTGGCAGATATGAAATAAAAGCAGGCAAAAATAGGCAGATGTGAACAATAGGCGAGAAACAACCATTCCCTCCCTCTCCTATCTCTCAAAAAGAGGCAAAACTTTTCTAGGACCTAGAAAATAATAATATGGGCAATTAGCATGTACAGTCCTAATGGAATAAAGAGATTCCATCTTTAAACCTTGTATGGGTGCATCAGCTGCTGAAGTGAAAAATAGGGGACCAGATGTTCCCCCTTCTATTTTGCACTGTGAAATAAACAATTTGGAAATTGTGGTGACGGTAGACTTCCTACCAAATTGTGGTGATGGTAGACTTCCTGGTTCTAAAGCTGGACTTTCCAGATCATTACTCAACATGTATGTAACATTTTAGGTTAAACAGCTTTGGCAAAATGGATACCTTATCATCAAATGCTACTGTAGACACAATTTTAATGAGTGAATGAAAATTTAAAATGAGAGCTATTGCAGCTGCTTGAACATGCTGATAGCCCAGGTGTTGTGATTCCGTCTGAGGCCCCTCAGGGAACGGCTGATCCTCTGCCGGCTTCCTGCTCAGAGGGGGAGGATGAGGAACAGGAGGTTCAGGCAGATGGGGAGGAGGAATCTCAGGCTGAGGGAGAGGGAGGACAGCCAGAGTCCCCCGAGAGGGAGCTCTCCCCAGCAAGCAGCCTGGATTCCTTAGATGAAAATGCACAAGCAATAATCGATCTCCGGCAGAGAAGAGCAACACAACGAAGGGGACAATTAGCCAGGTACTTTCAGCACTAAAGAGGCAACAGCTGGGTTTGGGTGTGGTGCTCTCTGGAAAGGCTGAAAAGGCAGACCCACCCTTCCTGGCTTGTGGAGTATTATCTTTGGGAGTCCTGGGACCTGGCTGTGATCTTTGGCGTCTTGGAATTCTGGTTTGTGACTTTGAATACTGAAACCTTGGGGGGGAAAGGTGTGGGTCTTATTCTCTACAGTGGTGGGTGTGCCAGCAAGAAGTCTGCTGTATTGTCTGGCCATCAGGACTCTGCTGTGAAGTCTCATAGCCTGCCTGTTGGGAAGAACAGGTTTTTCTCTGTGTTTATTTTTCAAACTATAAAGTGCTTTTGCTTTTACCAGCGTGTCTGGCTGCTTTTTCCAGTTGGTGTTGAAGTCTGGGGGCACCCAGACAGAACACTAGGATCAGAACCTTTTCTCCTAATGGGTGTGGCAGGTGAGATGTCAGTTGTTGGCCATCAAAGTATGAAGGACAAGTACCAAGGCTGCTAGATGCTGATGCCAACCAAAAGCATTCTTCTAATAATAAGAATCCAGCATTTTCCAAAGGCAAGGCAAGGCTTTAGCAATGCTTAGCAGAAATTTTAATTTAAGACAGGCTATTATATGTTTTTTTTTTAAAAGAATCATTAGTTTTTTCAGCAAATCAGCAATTAATATGTGAAAAGTTTATCTTTCGTTGCATTAATTTAGAAGTAGCCCATTTAGGCAGCTGCGTTTCCCAAGGTTTAAATCATTACAGTGCCATAATATCAGTGTGTGACTCAGCAGAGGGATATTTATATAACCTAGTACAATCCCAAAAAGCAATAAACCATCTGGCAAGTGATACCAGAGTGAAACTGACCACCATTTTGGAAGGGAAGGCATAATTGTAACCTTCATGGTACTGTGATATATTATGAACCATCTGTTTAAAGAAAAGTTAATTACTGCCAAACAAAATTACAGTTCTCTAAATTGGTTGTTGGTAAAGCAGCAAATAATTATTCACTGAAAGTTGAGAAGGATGGATACTTGGAAATCACAGTTGCAAAATGTTTTATCGTGTTCATTGAATGCAAAAATGTTGTTAAAGCCTGAAAAAAAGAGATGCACAATGAAGTAACACAGTTTTTCATTAATGGTCTGTTGGGATTGCCTTGGGAGACAAGTGGAAGAGCCACAAACTAGATAACCCACACAAAAGGTATCACAGAAGTAGAGAGCATATTCGAAGTGTTTCAGAAGAGACCCTCACTAATTTTTGGGGAGTAGAAGGAAAGGAAGAGAGAAATACTTTCAGATTCTGTTAATGTAACTTTGTTATGCTTCCTGTCTCAATTACCTTGAAGGGCTTACATTTCCCAAGATAATTGCTGGGAGAAAGAAACATAGAAGATTGACAGCAGAAAAAGACCTCATGGTCCATCTAGTCTGCCCTTATACTATTCCCTGCATTTTATCTTAGGATGGATATATGTTTATCCCAGGCATGTTTAAATTCAGTTACTGTGGATTTACCAACCACGTCTGCTGGAAGCTTGTTCCAAGCATCTACTACTCTTTCAGTAAAATAATATTTTCTCATGTTGCTTTTGATCTTTCCCCCAACTAACCTCAGATTGCGCCCCCTTGTTCTTGTGTTCACTTTCCTATTAAAAACACTTCCCTCCTGAACCTTATTTAATCCTTTAACTTATTTAAATGTTTCAATCATGTCCCCCCTTTCCCTTCTATCCTCCAGACTATACAGATTGAGTTCATTAAGTCTTTCCTGATAAGTTTTATGCTTAAGACCTTCCACCATTCTTATAGCCCGTCTTTGGACCCGTTCAATTTTGTCAATATCTTGAACTGAACAGAGTATTCCAAATGTGGTCTCCCCCAACTAACCTCGAGGAAATCCCAGTCAATTCCATTATTTTAAACATGTACTAAAAATATGTGAAAAGTGGTGTACGGTATTTAGAATATTCTAGAAGGATTCTTACTGTGCTTCAATATCTGCTAGAAGAAACGATGCAATCCATGTGCATTAATATTATCAGTATCCACTGATAGAAATCTTCCATGAAAGGAACCCTCTCTAAATTAGTACCCACCAGACAAATTTTACTAACTTATGGTAAATAATCACACAGTCTCCTTGATACATTATTATTATATACAATGATGTATTGTTTGTGTGAACTCTCCCCAAGTTCACCTAGATTAAGCCTATATGTTGACACTACTCATGGTCCTTGTCCCTGATTGAAAATCGGTAGAGAAAGAAGAGTGTTCAAAGTCACTTGGCGTGACCGAGCTTTTCACAGGTTGCTGGGCATATGAACATGCAATGATGCAGCATTCTACCTAGATTATTTTCTCAGAACAGCTAACATTTGGAGAACAGATGCCATTTAGTTCTCTATATTTGGCATAATTGGTAAATAGAAGGATTGCATTTCCAAGTCAGCTGTACACCGTGTTACAAAAAGGCATGCCTAAAAACATTCCAGTTTCACAAAAGAAATTAGATTTATTACAATATGCCATCAACCAAGGGTCAGAAATCAGGAAGTGAGCCAGAAAATAATAAATGCTGATTGATGGCTGGTATCAGACTTTGTAGCACAGTATACGCATGGCTTCATGGACTGAAAAACTGAGATTCCAAGTTTCTTTTTGCAAGTACGAAGTAGTCATAATGCTACTTTTATTTCTAAGTACTGCCTTAATAATGTTCCCAGCTTATTTACACTGGCTCCTTACAAACAAGCAATACAAATTAATTGAGCAAAAGCAAATATTGAATTTACAGCAGGGACACCCTTCATAGCTTCCTGGAACTGGGTCTATAGGCAATGCATAAAATCTACTCTCATGATTGTGGAAAACATTATTGTGCTACATTTGGCATCTCACAAAAAGTTACCATAGATACCATTTCTAAGAATAGAATTGATTAACTGTAGCTGCCTGGCCCTCAAGTGGTTTTAGCCATAAATACAGGTTCTGAATTATGGATCTTAAAGTATTATTGTGGCTGGGGAAAAATTGGATGTTGTAGTCCCAGTGCATCTAGAATCCAGCAAGTTTAGGAAGGCAGATGTAAAGTACTTGTCTGAATCTTCAGTGTAATAAGGTGCTCCAAATTGCTGCATATCCTTACCTCTTCCTTTGGCCCAGTGATGGGCTATCAAAATTTTTACTACCACACTGTGGGCGTGGCTTGTGCATTTTCTTTCAACATCTTTCAGTGCAAATTGGGTGCTCTGGGGTGGAGCTCCAAATTTTGCTACCGGAACTGCGTTCCTGACCGTTTCCGTAGGAGCCCATCACTGCTTTGGCCTAACCTTAACTTCCCATGTTCAGGGTCGACATCTGGCAGATTTATTGCAAACTTTGTCAGATATTCATTCTGTATCTCATTGGCTTTTAAGATTACTCAGTGGATCACAGGATCACTGGTCTGAAAGAATGTGCCTTTATTATAACCCCAGCCTTTATTTATTTATTTATTTATTTATTTAATTATTTATTCCTTCCTTCCTTCCTTCCTTCCTTCATTCATTCATTCATTTATTTATTGGATTTGTATGCCCCCCCCCTCTCCGGAGACTTGGAGCGGCTAACAGCAACAATAAAACAGTGCACAATAGTAATCTAATATTAAAAACGATTAAAAACCCATTAATATAAAAAACAAACATACATACATACATACCATGCATAGAATTGTAAAGGCCTAGAGGGAAAGAGGATCTCAATTGACCCATGCCTGATGGCAGAGGTGGGTTTTAAGTAGCTTGCAAAAGGCAAGGAGGGTGGGGGCAACTCTAATCTCTGGGGGGAGTTGGTTCCAGAGCTTTGTTCTCTGAGGATTAGAGTCTATAGGACTTAAAGTTCCAATAACAACATTGCATTTTGGCAAAAGGAGTTACACGTTTTACTATTACTGAATTATTCCACAAAGGTATTATGTCCATAGGACTGACAGCACACAATTATTGTGTTTCTCCTCCCCTCCTTCCCACCCAGTGAAGGGCTACCAAATTTTTTACCACCACACTGTGGGAGTGGCTTATGCAAGACGCCCTGCATTTTCTTTCAACATCTTTCAGTGCAAATTGGGTGCTCTGGGGTGGAGCTCCATTTTTACTTCCACACTGCGTTCCCCTCCCCCCCATCCGGGCACTAGTGCATCCCTGCTCCTGCCTCCTTATTAGCAACAGCAAACAATGTTAAGAATTTTGGTTTCATTTTCTATCATGATAAATAATAAATACTAAAATTTATCTTTCCTGCTTTTCTGATAAATAGTGTTGGGCGAACCGAACCCACACAATTTGGGTCCATACCGAATTTTGTGGTGTTCGGCATGCCAGATCCGAACCTGAATTTTTAAAAAAATTTGTGCTCCGGTTTGGCGTTCGTGCCGAACACCGCGAAAGCCACCGTCTGGCTGTCATCTGCTGAGAAGAAGAGGAAGAGCTGGGCGCTGGTGGCAGCAAAGGAAGGCAAACACCGGGGAGCTGTTGGCCGGTCGGGAGGATGGGAGGGAGGCACAAAAGGAGCTGGGGAATCCCTCTCACGAAGAGATTCCAGGGGTGGAGCTTTGACATCACATATACTGGCAGGTTGATAAGGATGCCAAGGTGATCACTTCCTGGATTCCAGCTCCTTCAAAGGGTGGTCCATTCATGTAAAAATAAAAATGTTTATTTTTATGTTAAAGGACGCCGCAGTGGCACTGCAAGCAAAGGACGGTCCTCTCACATAAAAATAAAAATGTTTATTTTTACGTGAAAGGACCTCCCTTTGTTTGCCGCACCGCTGCGGCGTCCTTTTTCGTAAAAATAAAAATAAATAGAAATAAAAAGTCCATAAAAATAAAAAACGATGGGATTCCGGGGGCGGAGCTTTGATGTCACGTAGCGTTTGGAGTTCGAGTTTGGTTCGGGTTTGGCTGAACTTTACCTGAAGTTCGTCTGAACTTGCTGAGCCCGAACACCGTTGGGTTCGCCCATCACTACTGATAAACACCAGGGAAAGGCATTTTATGTGCCAAGCATTTAGCACCTTCTTTATCTGAAATGTAAACATGTTACACATATTTCGGCATATAGATATTTTTAGATAGAGTACTTCTATATTCTGACTTAAAAATCAAGAAGTAATTATATGGATTGCTTTTCACTCGTGATATTTCCTTCAGCTCTCCATGAAAGCCAACTGTGATAAGAAAAATGGTCCTTTACTGTATTTCTTCTTTCTTCGGTAGGCAAGGATACAACTAAGGTAATGTACCTCACCCTTGTATGTATGTATATATGTATGTATGTATGTACGTATTTATTTATATATTCATTCCATATAATTGCTTTATGTATTTCTAAATACAGTGGTACCTCGAGATACGAGTTTAATTCGTTCCGGACCTGGGCTCTTAAGTCGAGCAGCTCTTATCTCGAACGACTTTTCCCCATAGGAATTAATGTAAATAATTTTAATTGGTTCCAGCCCTCAAAAAACTCACAAAGTTAGTCTAAATTATGCAGAAAGACATGTTTTTAATGAAGAAATGTACATGTACATATAAATGAATAATGAAGTTTCTTTCACTTAACTTGTAAACTTTCTTAAACTTTTAAATTTACATATGTTCAACTTCTCTGCCACCCAATCCTGTAGGACAGAGGTCCCCAACCCTTTTTGCACCAGGGACCGGCTTTAAGCGATCAAGAGAGGAATGGGTGAATGAATGGACGGAGGGTGGGAAGGAAGGAAGGAAAGAGGGAAGGGACAGGAACAGAGGAAGGAAGCAAGGAAACTTATGAAAGGGGAGAGTAAGAGAGGAATGAGTGAAGGGAGGGAGGGAGGGAGGGAAGAAGGTGGGAAGGAGAAAGAAAAGAAGAAATAGAGGAAGGGAAGGTAAAAGAGAGAAAGAAAAAGAGCAAGAAAGAAAGCAAGCAAGCAAGAAAGAAAGAAAGAAAGAAAGGGGGAAGGGACAGGAACAGAGGAAGGAAGCAAGGAAACTTATGAAAGGGGAGAGTAAGAGAGGAATGAGTGAAGGGAGGGAGGGAGGGAAGAAGGTGGGAAGGAGAAAGAAAAGAAGAAATAGAGGAAGGGAAGGTAAAAGAGAGAAAGAAAAAGAGCAAGAAAGAAAGCTGCAAGCACCCCCCCGAGCCCCCCAGGCCGGCTGCAACCTTTTAAAACACGCGCGCCGCTTCGCAGCTGTCTCCTGAAGCCGAACGCGGAAGTTAGCATTTGGCTTCAGGAGACAGCTCCTTGGCGCTTGTATCTCGAATTTGGGCTTGTAAGTAGAACAAAAATATCTCTCCCCTCCCAGCTCTTATCTCGAGTTGCTCTTAAGTAGAGCAGCTCTTATGTCGGGGTTCCACTGTACATAATTCTGGCCACTAAAAATCCTTACAAAACAATATTTTTTTAAAAAAACTAATTAGTTAAAATATTTCAATGCAACAAATAATAAACCATTTTCCTACCTAACATATCATAAAAACCATATCATAAAAATATAACTATATAGCATAGAAACAAACATTTGTGTATTGGGATCCTGTGATGCTTGAAGAAAACGCCAGATTTTAACAGCCATCTGGAAGGCCAGAATATCAAGAGAGTCATCCAGAGAGTTATCGCCTACAGAAGTTTTTGCTAGAGACTTATTAGCCTCGTGAAACAATACTGTCACAATATCGTTCCCTCTGCCCCAAATACCTGGCAAGAAAATCAATGCTACATGGAGCAAGCCTGCCTTCTCATAAATATAAACGCAATCATAATGAGAACAGTATAATTCACCAACATTGTTGTCATTGTCTTCAAATAGTTTCATACTTCATATACAACAAATTCTTGTACCTCTGATGTGAGATAAAATGGCTTGAATTGCCAAAGAAGAGATCAGGGGAAGCAGCAATTCTTCATTTGTTGCAATTCCAGTCCTATCTATAAACCCATCTATATCTTTGGTCTGCTGAAACAAAACCTGCAGTTCTATTTCCAGAGTAAAAGCAATCAAGCAAAACACCTACATTTCCCCTGACAACTTCCCAGTCTAAATTATTATCTTGGGTGGAAAAGAGCTACAACTTCTCTGAGTAATGCAAATTAATCATTTTCTTCCCCCAAGCAAAACTGATTCAAAAGAGAGGTTTTTGTGGTTTCATTTTTGGGTCAAGTTTATTGATTTTTTTAAAAAATGTCTTGTCTTTTATAAGCAACATCATTTCACTGTCACTGCGTTGTTGAGTTAAATCAATTACCAAAAATTTCTTTGCTCATTTTAATGTTGTTTCCAAACTATGATGAAATAGAACTTGAACACTGCTTAATTACATGGCTGGCTGGTTGCTTCTTGATTGGAAAATTTGTTTTAGCTTAGCAAAGATGCTCTTTGTCTTTTGAGTTACAAGGAGAAGAACAAGAGCCAGACCTCTGATTCCACAAAATTCTGCCAGGGTCTTCTCAAGTATTAGAATGACTGCAATGCAGGAAGTCAGTATTTTTTCCCCCTTCCTTTTTCATTTCTTTCTGACCTTCTCTTTGTCTCGCTGTAACATTTTCTATTTTGTCTCTATTTGTATTCTAGCTTATAATAAAGTTTAATAAAAATGAAAAAAGAATGCAGAAAATATAGAAATGTTAACCAAATTCATCCTTTTGTCCATAATAATAATAAATAATAATAATAATAATAATAATAATAATAATAATAATAATAATAATTTATTAGATTTGTATGCCGCCCCTCTCCGATCAATCTCTCTTCAATCTCAAATTGAATGTGGTCCACCATGTACTGTTACCAATTTTGCATTCTCCATTTTATTGCATCTTTCCAACCCAAGACTATTATGGCCTGAGCGCTTTCTATCGCTGCTTGTGTTATTTCTCTAAATTCTCCCATCTCATTACTTTTGACTAATACTGCCATTTCCTTAGTAATTATCCATCTTATATTTAACATCCTATTAA
The DNA here is from genome assembly GCF_031021105.1 of Erythrolamprus reginae. Taxonomy (NCBI): domain Eukaryota; kingdom Metazoa; phylum Chordata; class Lepidosauria; order Squamata; family Dipsadidae; genus Erythrolamprus; species Erythrolamprus reginae. The sequence goes on from NC_091950.1 coordinate 70,307,363, forward strand.
TATCCTCTTGCACTTTATGGCTGATGTCTAGTGTCTCCAAGCCTGTCGGGACAAGCAGGTCTTCAAGTGGGGAGAGCTGATTCCAGAGGGCCAGAGCCCCCACAAAGAAGGCTCTTCCCCTAGGTCCCGCCAAGCGACATTGTCTAGTTCAGTGTTTCCCAACCTTGGCAACTTGAAGATATTTGGACTTCAACTCCCAGAATTCTCCAGCCAGCATTTGCTGGCTGGGGAATTCTCGGAATTGAAGTCCAGATATCTTCAATTTGCTAAGGTTGGGAAACACTGGTCTAGTTGACGGGACCTGGAGAAGGCCGACTCTGTCGGACCTGACTGTTTGCTGGGGCTCATGTGGCATGTCCCAGAAATGTAGGAATATAATCCACTTTTTCTGTTTCTCTCATATAAAGTGAAACTTCTGCTTAAAGTGTATCTTTAATAAATAAATAAATAAAATAAAATAAAATAAATCTTAGCAAATTATTGCAATACAAGTCTAATGGCTTCTGCTTATATCGTAAACTTATATTACAACCATTCTCACATTTTTTTATCAGCATTGCTACTTGTAACAGTTAAGATAAAAAAGAAAAATAAGCACTTACTAATCTGACATCTACAGAAAAGCAAGGGAGTAGCAGTAGAGTAGAAATAATCTCTCACATGAAAATTGCTTTGGCAAGGGGGTAACTGTCAGCTTTTAAATTACTGACAAACTATCTCAATAAAATATCTTTATCTTTGTTTCAAAATATCCTGGCAGTGGTTCAATCAAATAATGGATAAGGAGTGCCAGGACATATCCTCAGATATTGTATCGCTTATATTCCCTGTAGAGTCTAAAAGTATTAAAATAGCCCAAATCTTTGAACTTTGAAGTAACAGAAAGCAAGTATTCATGCCAAAGATTCAGTAAAAAGACTTGAGACCCAAAGATGGAGCAGGAAGTACCTTGCATTGTTGCCATGAAGTTTTAGTCTAGTCTCTATATTACTATAGACCCTCTAGGACAGGGGTGTCAAACTCAAGGCCCAGGGACCAGATCCAGACCTTGAGTTTGCAGGGTGCTTAGATCTGGCCTGCAAACAGCAAAGGACTGGCCAGCACTGCCTCCACCAGCAAAAATAGAGTTCAGGAGGGCTGTGGGAGGCCCTCCCGAGCTCCAATTTTACTGGCAGAGGGTCGCAGGAAGCCATCACAGCCAAAAATGGAGCTCAGGAGCCTGATTTTGCTGCCAGAGTGCTTGGGCCACCATATGCACCCCCAATACGAGTGATGTCGAGTTGGTAATGCCCACCCTGGCCACCTGAGATCAAACACAACCCTGATGCGGCCCTGGGGATGGGCTACAAACGGAACGGCCGGAACGCCGTTCTGGTGGCAGAAATGGAGCACATACCCTCGCTCCATTGGCACCAGACGTGCATGCGCCATGCACACACCACCAGCATGATTCCGGTAAAAATTACCAGGTTTTTTGCTTCTGCGCATGTGTGGAAGCAAAGAAATCGGCAAACTTTTGCCCAAATCTCGCTGCCGCAAGGACGTCCACGTGAGATTTTGGCTGCTGCACATGCGCAGTAGCCAAATCTTTCTGTGGTGCCTAGAGCAACATCTGGGGCTAGTAGCAACAGCAGCCTGCCCGAGCACTGGACGCGTGGCCTGCTCTCTGCTCTCTCATGCCACAGGCATCTCTCAGTGCACATGGGGCCACCTTCCTGCCTGCTCCCCGCATAATGACCCATTGACCAGAAAATCACGGAAGAGCAAGGTAAGCATGGTGGAGGGGCGAGCAGACAGAGCTGCCACTCACGGCAGAACAGGCAGGCCGCTTGTGGTGGCACCAGGAGGTGGCGGGGTGGCGGGTGGCATGTCAGGGACTCGCGGCATGGTGGAGGTTCACAGCATGGTGGAGGGGCAAGCCGACAGAGCTGCCATGGGCAGGCAGCTCATGGCAGCGCTAGGGAGCAGCAGAACGCGGGCTCACCACGTGGCGGAGCGAACAGGAGGAGACTGGCAGCTCTTACCTTGTTTTGCCAGTCGCGTCCAAGCGACTGGCAGCTCTTCTGATTAGTTTTCAGGTCTTCTGCGCATACGCGGAAGCAAAACACCCAGAAATCTCACACGCACGCATCTTCGTGCAAGATTTGGCTTGCCAGCGCATTCTGGTAGGGCCAGGAATGGTCTCCCTCCACTATGCAGCCCTCAATGTAATCGAGTTTGAGACCCTTGCTGTAAGACCACCCCCAACAACAGTGACAGAGCAAGCCGCTGGACTATAAACTGAGAAAAAGCCCCATTCCTTACTAGCACGCATGGTGTTAGCTAGTTTGGATGATGAAATGACTTCAAGAAAGCAATCACCTCAGCACCAAGGACTTCTCATTTCAACCTGGAGCTACAAATATTCTCCTTTATTGGTATCACTATATTACGTATCTAAATGGTAAGCTTGTGGGTGAATTTACCACACAGCTTAAAAAGGAAGGAGGCTATCTACTGATCATGGAAATCTGAGTGACTACTGGATTATAATGAAAAGCTAAGTGAAAAGAAAAGCAAAATTCACCCAAATTGTAAACAGGGAACACACTCTACACTGCAATATTTGTTGTTGTTGTTGCTGCTGCTGCTGCTGTTACAATTCTTCCTTACTTTACTCAGAAAAGTAGCAAAACCACAACCATCATTGGACTAGCTATTAAACTGCTCCTTCAAAGTCTGATCGCCTTTGATTCACTGCCTACAATTTATCTGTGGGTCAGTGGCTACACAGTTAAAAAGCTGACCATGGTCAAGTAGATGGACAGCGATTTTTGATATTCAGCTAATATACTCTCATATTTATGGCCTGAGATAATAATAAAATACAGGGAGCAATCAAAAGAGCAAGGTCATATGTAATCTAGCATAATAACAGCCAGAAAAATAACAATGACTCACATGTCACATCTGGACAGGAGCAGCACAAGGAGAGGAGGCAATGTGCATTGTAATATGATAATACGAACCACACATCTTAGGGATTTATGTTCAGTCATGATGTGCATACAAAAGGCCGTGATTTCTATCAATATCTTGGCATTCTGCTGTCATTTTCTATTGACTGTGATTTTTCAAAGAAGTCTCCCTAGTCCTGGTAATACACCACGGCCCTTCATCCACAATTGGTCCTCCACTGGTGATATACCACTGCCACTGCTTTTTTTGATGCTACCTAATCATGAGAGATGTACCGCAACACAAATCTTCAAGCCAATTCCCCCTGAAAAATGATTATCCATGCCTCTACTGGCTTTTGGCATGCTTCCAGCTAAGACAGGAAGAGAACTTCTGGCCTAGAGGTTAAAGATACTGTCTTACAGGAAGACTGTGCAGGTTCAAATCCCGGTAAGGGTATGGCTAGCTGATGAGAGCTAAATAGCTTGAAATATATCTATACTAATCTTCCTTCATTCTCATTATCAGCACAAATATGTTACATATACATATACAGTGATACCTTGTCTTACAAACTTAATTGGTTCCGGGACAAGGTTCGTAAGGTGAAAAGTTAATAAGATGAAACAATGTTTCCCATAAGAATCAATGAAAAAGCGATTAATGCATGCAAGCCCAAAATTCACGCCTTTTGCCAGCCGAAGCGCCCATTTTTGTGCTGCTGGGATTCCCCTGGGGCTCCCCTCCATGGGAAACCGCACCTCCGGATTTCTATTGCCAGCGAAGCACCCGTTTTTGCGCTGCTGGGATTTCCCTGCTGGGATTCCCCTGCAGCATCGCAAAACCATGGAAGTCCCGAAGTGGGGTTTCCCATGGAGGGGAACCTCAGGGGAATTCCAGCAGCGCAAAAATGGGCGCTTCGCTGGCAACAGAAGTCCAGAGGTGGGGTTTCCCAGTGGCGGTGGCTTGGGTTCGTAAGGTGAAAATAGTTCGGAAGAAGAGGCAAAAAAATCTTAAACCCCAGGTTCGTATCTTGAAAAGTTTATATGACAAGGGGTTCGTAAGACGAGGTATCTATGTACATATACATACATACATATATAATACACACACCTCTCACAACAATGACAAAGAAGTGACGTTCACTTGGCCATGCTCATCCACACACTCACATGCACACCAAGCCATGCCCACATAGCCAGTAGGGAAAGTTTTTGCATTTTCCCCCTGCAAGGCTGACCAAGAGCTTCCATTAGCAGCACTGTAGCAAAGAAGTAGCCAAAGCTTCTGCTTTCAAACTGAGTTGTGCTGCAGCTCTACTTATAACTATAGGATCTCTAAGTCTCTAAAGACTTTGCTCCCAGTGATTGTTGTACCTCATACTCTGTATTTTTAAGGCCCTTCTGTCTTGAAGACCCACTCTTGAAGAACTGTTTATCCTAAGTTTTGAGTATTTTCTACATCACCTGCTTTCTAGAATATAGACTCTGCTTACAGACCCTCCTTTACCTCAGAAAATAACTCCTCCTGAGCCCAAGAATCTCGTAAGCTCAAAGGTCAAATGGAATATGAAATGATTTTGGATTTATGGCATTTTTACAGGAATGTATTGCAATCCTTCCTTTCAGGATATCTGTCCTCTCACAGCTGCCTAGAAGGATTAAAAACAAATAATGAATATTTGTTAAAGAGCAACAAATCTAAACAAACATTGAATATTGCAAATCAGGCAAAGCGATTTCTAAAACGCTCCCTGTGGATGGTCGTTGTGTCCTCTTCCTTCTTCAGGACAGCTGGTGGTGGACACTCGGAGGGGATTTATTTATTATTTATTTTATTTTATTTGACTTCTGTTGGATCCTTGCAGGAATGAAGGACTGCAATCTTGTAATAAGTAACGGTTCTTTATTAACAGAAGTAACGGTTACAGAACTGGAAATGAGACAAACATGGCCGTGCCTGGCAGCTATATATATGCTGGGCTGCCAGGCTGAGCCAACCAATCGCCTTGCAGTATTTTACCGCCCAAGGAATGTGGGGCGGGTACAAGGCCTAACTGTCCTCTGGACACAACAACTTCTATGCCACCCAATCTCAAAGGACTCAGGGTAATGTAAATTACAAATAACAATAAAAAGAAGTCAAGGGGAAAAAACAAACTAAATTCTAAAACCCTAATTAAAACTAAAACAATTCAGCAGCACGCGTACTAGCCATTCATACCGATTCATACACATGGACAAGCTAGTGGTTGATTTAGAGCCCCAGGTCTGCCGGCATAACCAGGTCTTCGTGGCCTTACGAAAGGCCAGCAGGGTGGGGGAATACGGACCTCGAGGGGGAGTTGATTCCATAGAGCCGGGGTAGCAACAGAGAAGGCCCTCCTCCACGGTCTCGGCAACCTGCATTGTTTAGCTGATGGGACCTGAAGGAAGCGAACTCTGTGTGCTCTAATTGGTCTCTGAGAGGTATGTGACAGGAGACGGTCCCGTAAATATGCATGTAGTATTCCTTGTGTGGGTCTAAGGTCACATTGTTGGGCAAGCCCTAATGTGTTCCTAATCACATATGGTTGCTTTGTCCCCTTATGCTGTTAGCATAAGTTAGCATAAGTTAGCATGAGTTTTGAACCCTAGGCTTTGCAAACACAGAGCTCTGGGTAGGCCTCAAGGCCTGGGAAAAATTCTGTCCTGGGGAAATTCTAGCTTGTAGCAAAATGTAACAGGAGTGCATTTGCTGACACCTCAAAGCTGCCCATGTTACACCAACACTCCGCAGTCTACATTGGTTGCCGATCAGTTTCCGGTCACAATTCAAAGTGTTGGTTATGACCTATAAAGCCCTTCATGGCACCGGACCAGATTACCTCAGGGACCGCCTTCTGCTGCACGAATCCCAGCGACCAGTTAGGTCCCACAGAGTGGGTCTTCTCTGGGTCCCGTCAACTAAACAATGTTGCTTGGCGGGATCCAGGGGAAGAGCCTTCTCTGTGGTGGCCCCGACCCTCTGGAACCAACTCCCCCCAGAGATTAGAATTGCTCCCACCCTCCTTGCCTTTCATAAGCTTCTTAAAACCCACCTCTGCCACCAGGCATGGGGGAATTGAGATACTCTTTCCCCCTAGGCCTTTACAATTTTATGCATGGTATGTCTGTACGTATGTTTGGTTTTACAATAAGGGTTTTTAACTGTTTATATTGGATTGTCATATGCTGTTTACTACTGTTGTTAGCCGCCCCGAGTCTACGGAGAGGGGCGGCATACAAATCCAATCCAATCAAATCAAATTACTGCCAAAACTTTCCTAGATTTGTCTTTGCATTTTGTAACATCATGAATGCTCATTGTTCTGTGTATATGAATGATTGCATCATGTAAACTGCACATGCACATAGCAAAAGTTGCATAGATATAACGTTCCTATAAGAAAATGGGCTGGGAAGAAGAAGAAGAAAATTGCTTGATAGGATTTTGCCTGATGGAATGGGATTATATAATACTGGATTGTATCGAAGGATTGTTTGGAAACTTTTGATGCATTTGCTCATGGAATAAAGTTGGCTTCTTCCTCTCCTATAATGATCTCTGCCTATCTTTAAAACTCTGGCCTGATGCAACATATGCATTTCATTCACTGGGGCTAATTCACTCTGATGCCAGTCTTGATCGCTTTGTCTATGCAAGAAATTCCATTCCCTTCTAATATACCGTGCTATATTCTAAACAATCAGGCTTATGATTTGTGCTGTGATTAGTCTGCAATCTTCTGTCCACATTGAAGAGCAGCAGTCTACTGAACAAAGGAATGAATGGTTTTCTTCTCTGTCATTCGCTCTGTGTTTCTATTTAAAATGGCATTTTAAAAGATAATCTCGAAACTTCAGCTTCCCAACATTTGTAGGGTAGATAAAACGAGAAAAACAGGTTTACGTGCCAATCTTACAAGGTAATCAAATGGTTTTATAGAGAAATAAAGTAGTACATTTATTTTATGGCATGTTCCCACATTCCCACAAATAATGAATTCAAACCATAATACAATTTTTCATTGTTCTGATAAATTATCTGAAGTCAGAACTTGTTCTGCCGGCGTGTTTCAACCGCCCGTAATTACAGGGTAATTAATCCAGGAAGACACACACCACGCGATAAAAGGAAAACCCAAAAGTTTTTATAAACAGAAAAATAGAAACAGCTCCCTTTTTAAATGTCAAAGGGATTTTCTGGTACACACAAGGCACAGGTTAAATGCAATCCAACTGCTCACCCAAAAACTGGGAAATTGAGTCCAATTCTAAAGTCCAGAGAGTCCACACACAATCTTGAACAGCACACAAAGCACGATCTTGATGAAACAATGAATCAGATAAACTGCCACAAGGCTAAACCAGCACGCTGTTCTTTTTATCTGTAGCACTAATTACAACAGCCCCACCCAACCACAGGTGGCCTCATTTTCTCTTGTAATAATCCTTCAGTTGTTGTCTCCTATGCATCACTCTATGCATGCATGGATGTGTCATTAATTCTTGTTCAGAATCCAAGGATGATACAGATGGTTGATCTCCCGGGCTGTCTGCCAAACTCCCCTCTTCCCTGTCACTCACGCTTCCTTGGTCAGATGAGGCTTCATTGGCAGATTCCATCGGGAGCAAAACAGGCCTGCGGCATGTGGATGTTTCCCCTACATCCACCTGCACATTCCTTGGGGCAGGAACTGGGCCAGAGCTAACCACAACAGAACTATGTCATCCCGTTGAGATTTGGACACATTTCATATGGAGATTGAAAATAAAGTATGCATGATTTTTTCCTGCCTTATATAATCCTACCCTCTAATTTCTTCCTACTTCTGGCAATAAAGACAGCCATGAAAAGGACTGAAAATGAGCAGGCAGAATGAGCCACTCTGCGTCTACCACACAATTTGGAGATTCCTGTCTATGGGAATTAGGATAGAAAGCCAGTTTTCTATGCGATTCCTTTAAAGGTATCAAATTCTTTCAACTTAATTTCAAAGGAATTTAAGAAAGATTCTCATTAGAAATGAATTGAAATTCTAATTCATATGCTTTGGCCAAATTCAAATTCTTTCAACTTGATTTCAAAATAATTTAAGAAAGATTCTCATTAGAAATGAATTGAAATTCTGAATGGGAATGGGATGTAAATATCCCAAATGTGTGTTTTATTTATGTTTTTTTCTTTTCCGCTTTTTTTTGTTTTTCATCTTGTTAGCATCTGTTATGTCTGTACAAATTTATTTAAAATTTAATGTCTTTGTTGTTTTGTATTTTGTTTCTGTTTTTAAAATTCAATTAAAAAAAGGAATGAATTGAAATTCTAATTCATATGATTTGGCCAGATGCAATAATTATTGGATTATTTGGGGTTTTTTAAAAAACAAACAAAAAACAATATTTTATTAACAATGGATCTCAGATTAAATATTCATAATACCCACTTGTGAATAATTAGAAGACCATATAGAATACAGTATAATGGCACAAAGGTGTTTTTTCTAATTTTACATCAAAATATTGATTTCATGTACCCTTTAGCACCAGAAATTTTACCAGGGTAGACAGGTCATGAAAGCAACAGCCTATTTTTTTTCCAGCTTACATGGAAACCAAAAAAGGACGTGCATGCTTTAATTATTATTGTTGTTGTTATTATTATTATTATTATTATTATTTATTAGATTTGTATGCCGCCCCTCTCTGCAGACTCAAGAATGAAAAAGAGAGAGAAGTTATTCTTGAACTAAGTCTGCAGAAATTCAACTGAGTTCAACTGAATAGTCTGTGAAACACACACAGTTCTAATATGGTATCTATTTTATTTTATGTTTGAATGCAGCATCCAAAAAAGCTTATCAGATAACCCCACTTAAATTCTTCAAACTATAAATATCTTCCTTCTCTTCTTCTTTATCTTTAAAGCTGTTATGTTCTGGTTTGGAGGGACTAGACTTTCTAAAATATTTAGAGATAAAGTTGAAAGAATGGAGGAGGAAAAAGGGAGGAGCCCTTTCAAAAGATTATAAAATATCAATGTTTTTTATCCTTGTCACAAGTAATATATATAGATTTTCATTTGTCTTTCCTCACGGCACATAGCTTTGTCTGTATCCTGTGGGTTGTCTTCAAGGCTACTGTTGGAATCTCCCCAAATGTCTTTCTCTGCTGATAAGACTACCTATCAGATTTGAGAGGATAAAACTCAGAAAGTGTATCTATCAGAAGCAAGAGGACTTTCAAATTGTTCTTCCCTGAAGGTTGACAATAAAAAACAGTGGCTGCCTTCTAGATAGTTCACAAGAAATTGCAATTCTTCCTAACTAAGGAACTATTATGGAAATCAGCCTGTATGTCAGGTTTTGCTAGCTGACATTAGTTGATTAAAGTATTGAAATTACCTTCACAAGGGACTGAAGGAAGTAATGGAATGTGTCATGCGCTCTAAAAACAAGTACCATGTTTCTTTTTTTGAGGAAAAAGGTCTGCAGAAACAGAAATCAATTCCTTTCACAGTAATTTTTCATTTTTTATAAAGTTGATTTTTGTTTTATCTGCAGGAACTTTTTCAGATCATCAGGTCATGGAAATATCAGTGAATGTTGAGATACAAAAAACATTTGCAAGAATTAAAACTTGATGTTTGGTCTCATCGCTGAATTATCCTTCTTGGAGAAGATCAGATTTATTTATTCATTCATTCATTCATTCATTCATTCATTCATTCACTCATTCATTCATTATTTTGATTTCTAGGCCACCCTTCTCCGGAGACTCAGGGCACTTTACAACATAAAGATAAATAAATAAGTTAAAACAGTAGAAATTGAAGATTAAAAACTGAATCCATCAAACATGCTAAAATCAGTGAACAAATCTAAACAACCCTATTCATTAAAATCATGCAGTTACATTCATCCCTATTCAATCACATTCATCCCAGATATCTGTGTACTGTATATAATTTATGTGGTTGATTGTTTTCAACTATAGATGAAGAAGGTAAAATTTTATTTTTAAAACATTTATTTATTTATTTATTTATTTATTTATTTATTTATTTATATTTATTAATTGGACTTGTATGCCGCCCCTCTCCATGGACTCGGGGCGCCTTACAACAAAATTGGGCTTCACTTGGTGGTCCTTTAATCCATAGAGCAAATTATGGTAAAACTTGTATGTATTAGACAGTATTCAGTAGAAATAGCCTCTGGTCTAGTCTGCTAGTCTGATCTCACTTTAATACGAATTCTAAAGTTTAAGATTGTATGTCATCTATCTATGCTATATAAAAAAATGTTTAAAGGTTGTTTAAAATGGCTCCTCATCCCCATGCTTGATTTGGGATGGATGACATGTTTCTTATAGGTTTATTAGGCAATTCTCATACCTGGGAATCATCTTTCAGAGACATTTCCTTACCAGATTCCTCAATGCCTTTAACACTGGCAGAGCTTGTAATGTACTTGAATAGTTCTTAAAAATTTATGGAGATATTCAGGTGTCTGTCTTGGAAGTAACTCACGTTGAACTGTATAGCATAAACACCAGCTGTTGACCATAGGAAATGTTTTATGACATTTGATATTAGGTCATTAAATTCTATATAATAAAACATTGCATACATTTTGTCAAATTTCAGTTCCATGGGAATGAGACAATCCAGATTTTGGACACCTTCTGTTAGTTAGCCCATTTGAGATACTTTGAAAAGGTTTTGCCCTATGATACACTGCTTTGCTAATTTAATAATTGCAGACCTGAGAGTTTAGTAGTATATAGATACAGATAGAATTGGATGCTTTTGTCTTCTGGACATGCAATGTTTGTTTGTTTGTTTGTTTGTTTTGTCAAACAATTATAGGATGGTAGTTTGTATAAACATATCATTAGAAAAAGTAATGATAAAAAGTAATGATAAAAGGCAATAGGGCAGTAGGACAAGGGCGTTAGGCAGAATGGTGTGCTTATGCACGGCCCTTACAGACCTCTTAGAAAGGAGGAGAGGTCATTGTTTTTCTTCTGTTATATCGTTCTTATTGCAACAAGTCGCGTAGAGCTGTCATGGAATCAGGCAGATTTAGATATCTCATACAAATATATACACTGCCATTGAAAAAATCCTCTCTTGTGATCCTAGCCAAGTCTCTTGATTTGAGCAGAAGTACCACTTCTGAATATATTAAAGCTTGAAAAAAATATGTGCTTTTAAATAGACTAGTATCTTATCATATTGCTTTACCCATTGAATTTTAGAAACACCCTTGCATACCCCTTCTCTATAAGTTGAAAATAAATTGCGGATGATATACACCATCAAGTAGAATAAGCAATTTATTAATCATAGATGTGAAATAAATGTGTTGACAATGCTGTAAATGCATTGTATTTATCATTGTGGTTTGTAAATATTCATTTTTGTTTGTCTTCATTGTGTGTCTGTTTTGTTTGTAGTCCTTTTTTAAATGTGAAAATTTAATAAAGATTATTAAAAAGGAAAAGAAACACACAGACATACTTGTGTTGTGCCTACTGAGCTATTTTTGAAAGAGAGTTACATGATTCACATGGTAAGAACATAAGAATATAAGAAGAGCCATGCTGAATCAGGCCAAAGCCCATCATGTCCAGCATTCTGTGTCACACAGTGGCCCACCAATTGTCGTTGGGGATCTTGAGCAGAAAGAGAAGGCAAGACCCTCCCTTTCCCCTGACTCCCAACAAAGGGTACTCAAGGGAATCCTGCCTGCCTCAACCAACATAGAGGTGGCACATGGACATCCATTTCAATAACCATCTATATGCTTGGCATCCATGAATCTGTCTAATCCTGCCTTGAAGCTATCAAGGCTGACAGCTGTCACGACCTCTTCTGGAAGTGAATTCCATAAACCAACGACCCTCTGGGTGAAGAAATATTTCCCTTGATTTGTCCTCACTTTCTACCTATGAGCTTTAGGGAGTGCCTCCTTGTCCTAGTATTGTGTGATAGAGAAAAGAATGGATAGAGAAAAGAATAAAATCATGCATGGGATAGAAAAGGTGGATAGAGAAAATAATTTTCTCTATTCACCTTTTCTATCCCATGCATGGTTTTATACACTTCGATCAAGTCACCCCTGGTAATCAACTATAGGAAGCAGTTTAACTAGCCTTCTTCGTAAAGGTCAAGAAATGGGACAGGGGATGGAATGGAGGATAACAGATGGTGGGGAACAGAATCCTGAAGAATTGTTCAAGATTTCATATAAGAAGGAAGAGAGAGTGGGCTTGAGGAAAACAAAATAGAAGAGAAAGAGAGAAAAAGAACATTTGGAGTGGATCAACATCAACATAAATCATGAGCAAGAGCTGAAGGAGGGAAAATCTGGAGCCTTGGGCAAGGAAGGTCAGAGAACAATTGGCAGCCAATTCAATGGGGTGTGAAGACCTGAGAAGCAATCTGAAGATGAGATTTCAGAAGAGAAAGATGTTGGGGCTGGAAGGAGAAGGGGAAAACAGAGTGAAGATTTATGACAGCAGTTGTAGAGGAGGTGTTGGTACAGACAATAAGCTCATTGTGGAAGAGTGAAGGAGGAAAATTATATTGCTACTTGAGTGTTCTTTTATTAATGTACCATAAAGTTCTTACTGTGCTAGTAGATTTACTAAAAGCTGATGTATGAGCCACTCCGAGTCTCCGGAGAGGGGCAGCATACAAATCTAATAAATAATAATAATAATCTTCAGAAATGAACAGAAGAGATGCTGCCTAGTAGTAAACAATCAGAGGAAAGGGAACAAGCCCCCAGTTACTTAACAGTCAGAGAAAGAAACTTACAAGAACCTGCTCAAATGGATGAAGCAGTTAAAATGGTAGCCAGACATTTGTACTTTCAGACTTGCAATATTTTGTAACTATTGCCTTACAATAAAGTAAAATTAGTTCATCTAGTTCTGTTTCCGGTCTGGTTTATCTGTTTATCTTTTAAAAAAATCATAACTATAACTGAGATATTCTCTTTGTGTTACTAACTCGCTTAGTGGGAGGGAAACCTGCTAGCCAAGGGTGGAAGGCAGGCTTGAAAATTATAAATTAAATTAATTAATTAATATTATTAATTAATATTAATTATTATAAATTAAATAATTAAAGAATAAAAACAAGAATGAATGTTTAGTATGTTTGGTTGAGTGAATGGTAATGAATGTTTTTAAAAAAAATTATATTAGAGTTTTTAAGTCTTTTTAGCCATATTAATTGGATTTTTAGATGTATTGTTATGTTGTTCTGATATGTTTGAGCCACTCTGAGTCCTCGGAGAGGGGAGGTATACAAATCCAATAAATAAATAAATAATAAATAAATTCTTCAGATCAATGATTTAGATTATTCTTGACAAATTGTTGGATAATTCATCTCTTGTGTTTAACACTGGTTCCAATGTTACAGCTGGAGCTATGATAACTCTGATCCAAATTGACTTGGATGGGGATAGGAGAGGAAAACAAGCTAGCACAAAACAAAAAATTCCAAAGTGCAGCTTCTAATCCTTTGTCCTAAAACACTATAACTGAAAATTTCCAATGAATGAGACTTCTGCTAAATCTTCCAGCCAAACAAACCTTATTCAGAATTGGTGTTTGTCCAGAACCCTCCTGACTGCCATTTTTAATAAACCCCTTTTAAAGATCCCACAAGCACCACAGTATCAGAATTAAGGAAGCATTTTACATTCCATAAATGAGCTGAAGGTGGATCTGGACCATTCCCATTTGTCATGCATATGAAAAATAGGCCTCAGAGATGGTCTTTAGGAAACTTTTCTAAAGTTCTCTCTTGCTGGTTGGCTGCTGCGCTGGAGATAGAGTGGTTAGTTTATGGTCTCATGCTCTTAAGAGTTTTAAATCCAGGTTCTGTCAGTGTCTAGACCCACATGGGCCATTAATGCAATTTAGAACTCCATTTCTTACTTGCTTGTGGAGGCCCATTATCTAAAATATTCCTGTCCCCAGGGAAAGATGTAAACGAACGTAAGACTGAATATACACTCCAAACTAATCAAAATGGGCGGTATGGGCATGGATGTCTGCAGGTTGTAGTGAAAGAAAATTAAAATGGTAGCAACAATAATGTAATTATGATGACTAGCGTGTTAAATTGTTTTCCTATACTCTGGGCGTACCCTGGCTGTAGGAAAGAAAAACATAAAAATTGAAACAAGGAATCTTAGGAATCAGATGCAGCTGCTTTTAGCATCCATTAATCCAACATTTATTAAAACAATAATAATGTGTTATTATAACTCTAGTTCTTGCACCCTATTCTTCAATTTAACAATAATCCTTGTATAATATTTAAGGTGTATCTGTCACTGTGGTCTGGTCCAGTGAAATAATATTTGTGTCGCATGATTGTCACACACATATAGAAATATTAACAATAATTTATCACACACCTCTTCAGGGATAGTTTCTTGGTTCCTGTAAATGTTAATTAAAATATAGTTATCCTTGATATTCATCTGTAAAATAGAAAGGCAGCATAATCAATTTGTTTTGAGTTTAAATAATACTGTAGTGATGAATAATAGTTTTAAAAACTCAAGTATGAACAGATTAGAAACACAGAAGATTGACAGCAGAAAAAGACCTCATGGTCCATCTAGTCTGCACTTATACTATTTCCTGTATTTTATCTTAGGATGGATATACAGTAGTTTATCCCAGGCATGTTTAAATTCAGTTACTGTGGATTTACCAACCACGTCTGCTGGAAGTTTGTTCCAAGCATCTACTACTCTTTCAGTAAAATAATATTTTCTCACGTTACTCCTAAACTTTCCCCCAACTAAGCTCAGATTGTGCCTCCTTGATTATGAAACAGCTTTAACCAGCCTATTCTAATGTGATCGTTCATGCCCTCTTTGTTTGCCAATTAAAAAGTTCAGAATAACATAGAAGTCTTAGAGTCTTGCATTTATTTATCATGAATATATAAATGCAAAATGCTATTTTATTTATTTACATTTTTATATTTTTTGAAAAAGTAAATGAAAAGAATAGTTGTTCTATTCTCTGAGACGGAGTTTGGACTAGGTGATCTGTATGGTTCTTTTCAACTCTAATAATTGTACAACATTCTGAAATATTTAGTCCTGAGCCTAAAGTTAAGATGGGAGATGGTGAAAAATGAGTATTTTGTTATGCCTTTAGGTTTCCATGCCCCGAATCTCCACTCTCAGAGTGATCTATTCCGACAAATTACTCTATTTCCTCCTTTTTAGCAGGTTTCTTATGAATTGGCATGAGAGCTACTTAGTAGCAATTCTCCAATGCCCTGGTTATATGCCCTATTCTTTGCTTCCTCTTAACCACACAACTGTAAAAGCCACAGAAGCACTAATTTCTAAGATCATTAAATGTTGAAAGGAAAGATCTCTTCTCCTTCCCTCTTTGTCTCTCAATTATTTCAGAACCTTCGGTCTGTGCTGTTCCTCTGGCAGGAACAGTGTGTTGACGTCTAATCTCAAAACTCTGCACTTTCAAGCAGCTCTTAAGACATGACCCAGAGTTCCAGCTGCACAATACATTAGGATTACACAGCCATGGCTATTTACTTGGAAGCAGCTGCGGTGGATGGCCTTTTTCATATAATTGCCCACAATGCCTCTGACATGCAGTAAAGCCATGTAGCAAAAAATTGGGTTGCTGACTGCTACTTATAAGTAAACCTATAGCCAGAAATCCACTGGCAGGCACCAAGTGAGTGTTAGAACTTTAAAAAAAAAAAAAAGTAACAAAATGATTTCTGAACATCTACATGGTTTCTGAACATCTACACTTTTATCAAGGCTCAGAAACCACGTCTCTTTTTGTTTTATTTTAAGATTAGTTGACTGTCTTAGATTTCATTGTTCCCAAAGACTTGAAAGACGTTTTGCACAGGGAAGTAAGATAAGATATACTAAAAGGATAGATAAGGTTTACATCCAAGGATTCCCCTTGGAGAATTATTCTTGGAAGCTTTAGGAACCCTGGCAAGGAAGGAGTTTCCTTATATGGTGTTGTGGTTAGCTCTGGCCCAGGTCCTGCCCCAAGGAATGTGGAGGTGGATGTGGGGGAGACATCCATATGCCACAGGGCTCTTTTGCTCCCAGTAGAATCTGCCAACGAAGTCTTCTCTGACCAAGGAAGCGTGAGTGACAGGGAAGAGAGGAGTTTGGCAGACAGCCCAGAAGGAGATCAGACATCTCTATCATCACTGGATTCTGAACAAGAATTAATGACACATCCACGCATGTGTAGAGTGATGCATAGGGGACAACAACTGAAGGATTATTACAAGAGAAAATGAGGCCACCTGTGGTTGGGTGGGGCTGCTGTAATTAATGCTACAGATAAAAGTGCAGCCTGGTGTTTTAGCCTCATGGCAGTTTATCTGATTCATTGTTTCATCAAGATCGTGGTTTTTGCTGTTCAGGATTGTGTGTGTGGACTCTCTGGACTTTAGAATTGGACTCAATTTCCCAGTTATTGGGTGAGCAATTGGATTGCATTTAACCTGTGCCTTGTGTGTACCAGAAAATCCCTTTGACAGTTAAAAAGGGAGCTGTTTCTGTTTTTCTGTTTATAAAAACTTTTGGGTTTTCCTTTTATCGTGTGGTGTGTGTCTTCCTGGACTAATTACCCTGTAATTACGGGCGGTTGAGACACGCCAGCAGAACATATGGAAAGATGTGAGGGGAATAAGTGAATGAATAAGAGATTTGTATTCTATAGAAGAAGTTGATTGTATTGCGTATAAGCTGTGCCAAATTGAAAGCTTCCTGTATTGCCCACCTAACACCTTTTCATTGCTCTTAGGTGACAAATAAAAAAACTTAATTCATCCAGCTACTTGTTGTTGTTGTTTTATCCCAACTCAGAAACAAATTTGGTAATCACAACTAGTGACTCTGCTGAAAACTCCCTCAAATGCTGAATGGACAATGAGCTGCAAAATATTATTTCAGGAAAGGAAAACAGAAATGCAGAAGAAAGTAACTGTGTTCATATGACATGCTCAACCATGATCAACAAGGGTTTATGCAGTTAACAAAATATTCTGGGTTGGCATGAACCTTAAATTATACTGGCTAACTTTGTATAATAAATAAAATTCATCACGTATTGGTACATAACTTCTTTAGCAGAATGGGATGAGAAGGAAAGAGGGAAGGGGAAGTGAAAGGGGAGGGGGAAGCAAAGAAGGGAGAAGGAAACTGTAAAGTGAATTCTCTTGACTAGCTACTTCATATACTCTTGGGTTCTTGGTGCTCTTTGAATTACCGTATTTTTGTGTATAAGATGCACCTTTTCCCTCCCTAAAAGGGGCTGATAATTATGGTGCCTCATTTTCTCTTGTAATAATCCTTCAGTTGTTGTCTCCTATGCATCACTCTATGCATGCGTGGATGTGTCATTAATTTTTGTTCTGAATCCAGGGATGATACAGATGACTGATCTCCTCCTGGGCTGTCTGCCAAATTCCCCTCTTCCCTATCACTCACACTTCCTTGGTTAGAGGAGGCTTCGTCGGCAGATTCTACTGGGCGCAAGACAGGCCTGCGGCATGTGTATGTTTCCCCCATCTCCACCTCCACATTCCTTGGGGCAGGAGCTGGGCCAGAGCTAACCACAACAGTTACTAAGGACTTGAAAATATAAAAATAAAAATGTCTATATAATAGATAAAAACAGAGAAATGGATGCTACAGTATAAGATTGAAAAGTTATCTGCAGTAGCCTATGCAACTGAATAAAAACAAAAGAGTGGGAGAGGCTTGTTTTACTTCCATGGATAAGTAATTCCATGGAAGGGTTTATAATCCTGCTAAGCACACCAATATGTTCCCAGGAACATAAACCATATGAACGGCTGTCCCCTTAATAGCACAACTTTCTTTGTGAGCTGGAAATCTCTCGGAAAGCTCATGTTGAAGGACAAAAGTCCACTCAAGTATGATTCAGAGTTGTGCAAGCCATAAACTGCTATTAATGTCAGAGGTATGTGATATATTGACATGGAAAATTGGGACCCTTGTGAAATCAGCACATTGTGATTTATGTCAAGGGTAAATTGATGGCTGTCCCAGTGATAGAATGGTAAAGGAAGGGCCCATAACCTCCATATCAGCATTAACAATATTTTAAAATTTCAAAACAGAAAATGATGGAAAACTTAAAAAAAACCTTTAACAATATAGTTACATTCATATTGCTATGAATGTATCATGTCCACATGAATTTATCATATTTAGATTCAGAGGCTTCAATGATTGTTAGAAAGATTACGAGTAAAGTTAATAACATTTTTGTAGAATGGCCACTGAGTTATGTGCTTGATTTCTTAGGGAAAAAATTGTAGTGATTTTTAAGGTTGAGGAGTGTGTGTGAGTATATAACAACAACACAAAAGCACACAATAGATACAAACTAAATGTAAATTGCTCCAAACTAGACTGCAGAAAATACGATTTCAGCAATAGAGTGGTCAACGCCTGGAATTCACTACCGGACTCTGTGGTTTCCTCCCCCATCCCAAAATCTTCATTATCTACAATAGACCTCTCCCCTTTTGTAAGAGATCTATAAGGGGCGTGCATAAGTGCACCTTTCTGCCTACCGTTCCTGTCCTAATGTCTTTTTATATTTTATATCTCTACTTTATACTTATGTTATGTTAAACACACTACAATGCAATACTATATTTGTATGACAAATAAAGAAATTTTTTAAAAAATCCTGGAGCACTGGGATACTGACAGAGGAAAAGAGGTGATGTAGTCCCCATCTTCAAAAAAGGCAAAAAATTGATCCAGGAAACTGGATTGAGGAGGATCATGTATGTTCCCTGGGATCACATGCACCCCTTGGCATCGCTCTATGAAACCCCCCCCCCCCATGGGGGACACCCCACTATTTGAGAAGCACTGATGTAGTATAAACGAGCGAGGGTGGCGCGGCAGGTAGAGTGCTGTACTGCAGGCCACTGAAGCTGACTGTAGATCTGAAGGTCAGCGGTTCAAATCTCATCACCGGCTCTGTTGGATCAGAGGGCCCTTACCTTTGCAAGGTGCCCAGCCTGCTAGGACTGAGCCAGGACCTTCCGGAGGTGATGGCTATTAAAGTACAAACAAAGCATGTTCGAATGAACTAAACTTTTATTAGAAAAGTAGAAAAAATAAAGTTTGTCTTAAGAGACATAAAATGGACATCTACATTGCTAGAGAATGTAAAACGCAAAGTCGGCTTAATTATTTCTCTTCCTTGAAGGAGGAGGATGTGAGCAAAGCAGTTACATCACAAAGGAGGAGCTACATTAATAAACAGAGTTAACTATCTGACTACTGGATGTTTCTCAATGTCTTTGGAGGCTGTCAATCTACAGCGTGACAGGCTCAAGGTTGACTCAGCCTTCCATCCTTCCGAAGTGGGTAAAATGAGGACCCGGATTGTGGGGGCAATAGTCTAGCTCTGTTAAAAAAGTGCTATTGCTAACATGTTGTAAGCCGCCCTGAGTCTAAGGAGAAGGGCGGCATAAAAATCAAATCAAATCAAATCAAATAAATCAAATAAATCAGATAAATCAAATAAATCAATAAATCAATAAATCAATAAATCAATAAATCAGTAAATCAGTAAATCAGTAAATCAGTAAATCAGTAAATCAGTAAATCAGTAAATCAATAAATCAATAAATCAATAAATCAATCAATCCCAGAATGGGACGCTATCCTCAAGGGAGCATCTGAGAGAATAGAGTACAGCTCTGACATTTTGGACAGTTTGCTTTTCTAGCTCAAATTTCCATTTCCCTTTTCACATCCACTTCATACGGCTAACATCCTTAGTTTGGAATCAACCAGTCTAATAATTTTTTTTACAACCAGGAATTCTCATCCTACTTTTGACATCTTCTTCCTAAGTGAAGTGTTTTGCATTTGACTCCATTAAGTATTGTTCCATGATTCCTAATAGCTCACTAATATACAGAACGGCAGTAGCGATAGAATGTATACAAGTCAGAAGATCAGATTTTTAAAGGCATTTCTACAGTAAAAGCATTGCCAAAGTAGGCATTAAAATGCAGCAAGAAAGCTTGTTTTTTTCATCAAGTAAATGTAGAAAAGATTCGGTGGCCATCAAATGAATAACAGCCTTATTTAAAATCTGAAATCAGTTCCTTGAGCACTGAGTGGATCCAAACGGATGAAGATAGTCGGGGCTTCAAATTACAATATAGGCTTTCTTCCTGGAGCAGGAAGTAGTTTGATCATCTTTGGCCCTCTGGCTACTAACATCTACCTTGCAATTGGCTGGTGTATGCTTTTGATTAAAAGAGTCAACAAGTAATCAGAGATATTCTTCTGCATGAAGCATTGGCTGTTTCCATTGTATGCAGTACTAATAGTACTGCAACTGCATTGTAATTCTCAGTATGTACTTTTCAGTATGTAATTTTAGGATTTATGATCCTGAAAGTTTTTTCAGCTCCCTGGAAAGTTAAAAACTAAATGCCTCTGAGAGGGCATGCAAGACTACTTTGAATTAGTAATACCCAAAGGATTGTTTATGACAGCTCTAATTAAGGCCGGAGGTCATATTTCTATCTAATTAGAACAGGCCTCCAAAATGACTTTTATTCCATGGAAATAGCTATGAGCTTAATTGAAAGAAATTATTTTTGAACATAAACATTCCAACCGTGTGATACTCAGCAATTCTATGGAGTAAAGAGGAATGCCTAGATGAAGGGTAATCATTTTCCAAATACATTAGCCTTGTAATTTACATCTCCTTAAAGCCAAAACAGAGTTCTTTCTTACCTAATGTTCATTGACTCATCTTTCTTCATTTCAGGGTACCACATTACAGCATTTCATTAGACAGATTCAAAGTCATAACAACTTTCTGGATTTTCAAAGCTCTTCATTAGAAGTCTAACTTCTGATTATCTTGCTGAATAGTTTTTTGGGTTTGGGGTGTTTTTTGTTTTTGTTTTTGGATACTTAGATATGCCTTCCACTCTCTGAATCAGTTTATAACAAGAATTGAGTTAGTTGTTGCAACTATTACTATGGGCAGTGCTGGCTTTAGAAATAAAATTGTATGCCATATTCTCATTTAACTATGAAATTCTTCAGTTACCAAGAATACAGAGCAATAGAATACCAGAACTTGAATGTGATTATGCAGGTTATAATCAAGTCAGAACTGAGTAACTATGTTTTATACTTTACAGTTATTTCAAAAATATCTCTAAAGTCCATCTGGTTCAAGATACAGTTACTGGAATTTTAAATTTTAAATTAATTTTTGCATTAAGCAATTTCTTTCTCCTTTGCACTAATAATATGTATCTGCAGAGGTGGTGAGCAAAAGGGCCCAGAGGATTGCATGCTCATTCTAAAGCAAATAAAATAGTAGGGCAGTTATACAGTATGTTATACATAAAATATGCTGTGCAATTTCAAACTTCGTTTTTCAGTTTTTTTGTGTTTCAATACATTTCATTGCTATAGTTATTTGAATAAAACTTGTGATAAAAATAAAATCCACATGAAAATACATATGGTATTTTTATGCACTCCTGTGATTTACAAGTGAAACGAAACATGGCCACTTTTTTAAGATAAAAAAGGGGTGGTACTTAAAATCCCAGCGACCAGTTAGCTCCCACAGAGTGGGCCTTCTCCGGATCCCGTCAACTAAACAATGTCATTTGGCGGGGCCCAGGGGAAGAGCCTTCTCTGTGGCAGCCCCGGCCCTCTGGAACCAACTCCCCCCAAAGATTAGAATAGCCCCCACCCTCCTTGCCTTTCGTAAGCTCCTCAAAACCCACCTCTGCCATCAGGCATGGGGGAACTATGATATTCTTTTCCCCCTAGGCTTCTACAATTTATGCATGGTATGTTTGCATGTATGATTGGTTTTATAACAAGGGTTTTTAGCTGTTTTAATATTGGATTTTTACATTCTGTTTTTATCACTGTTGTTAGCCGCCCCGAGTCCACGGAGAGGGGCAGCATACAAATCCAATAAATAAATAAGTGAGTGAGTGAGTGAGTGAGTGAGTGAGTGAGCGAGTGAATGAATGAATGAATGAATGAATGAATGAATAAATAAATAAATAAATAAATATGATCACCATCTTGACTTTTCTGAGCTCAACCCCCTCCTGATCATCTCTATGTTGTCAGGCAGAACCTGTCAGATTCCATGCTCTCAAAGTGCTGATTATCTCCTTGGCAGCATGTTTACTATAAAGTCACCAAATAAGTTTGAATCATATTACATTGTCAACATTGTTGATACCTTAGGAATGTGTACTTCTTTGTTTCAATCACTTATGAAAATGCATAGAGGCATATCAGCTTAGATTGGCTGAGATCAGAGGTGGGTTCCTACCGGTTCTAACCAGTACTTTAGAGCTGTTTGTAAACTGCCAGTGACATCACAGAGCTGGTTCTGATGGTGCCGGTCCATGGGCGCCACCATTTTGGATTTTTGATTGCTGCGGAGGTGCCCTTAGCACACCAGCAGCAAAATGATCAACAACCCACCCCTGGCTGAGATGTATAGTATATTAACATACCAGTCCATTGTGAGCACACTCACAAGCACACATAGATAGGAGTGGGCTTCTAGGGCTTCGCAGGGGTTTGAGAGAACCTCTAGCTAAGATTCTGTGCAGTTTGGAGAACCTCTAAATCTCCCTCCTGGCAGGCAGGGTTTTCAAGAGTTTGCGGAAGGCAAGGAGGGTGGGGGCGGTTCTAATATCTGGGGAGAGCTGATTCCAGAGGGCCGGGGCCACCACAGAGAAGGCTCTTCCCCTGGGTCCCGCCAAGCGACATTGTTTTGTCGACAGAACCCGGAGAAGGCCGATTCTGTGGGGCCTAATCGGTCGCTGGGATTCGTGCGGTAGAAGGCGGTCTCGGAGATATTCTGGTCTGATGTAATGTAGGGCTTTATAGGTCATAACCAACACTTTGAATTGTGACTGGAAACTGATCAGCAACCAATGCAAGCTGCTGAGTGTTGGAATAACATGGGCAGAACAAGGGAAGGCCATGATTGCTCTCGCAGCCGCGTTCTGCACGATCTGAAGTTTCCGAACACTTTTCAAAGGTAGCCCCATGTAGAGAGCATTACAGTAGTCGAACCTCAGCTTTTAATTCTTTGGTAGTAATAGGTCTGGAAGGACCATCAGATCCTATTCAATATACAAATTTAATATAGAAATTCATAAGGAGATTCTACATGATACCTGTTCATTGACGGACCACATACCATAATATTTTACTGTTATGCCTTAGGTTTTCATTTATTCTTTCTTTAACTTCATAGGGGTCTTTTGGGAGAAGGGTGGGGCATACACAGTAGTGGGTTCCTATCGGTACAGTCGACACCATCGCACCAATAGCGAAAATGCAGTTGTGTGCACATCTCCACAGCTCAGGCGTGCGTGTGCATCTGAGTGAGATTTCTCTTCTGCGTATGCGCAGGAAACAAAATCTAATAAGGGGATTCACTCGCGCGTGAGATTTTGACAAGTTTTTGCTTCTGCGCATGTGTGCAAACAAAAAAATTCAGCGAAATCTCACACACGGGCACATCCCTTCGCAAGACTTTTTTTCCAGTACATGTGCAGAAGCAAAATCTCACTGTCAGTTCGCTTCCTCTCGCACCGCTGGGATGCACAACATGGGCGCAAGCACAGTGCTGAAAAATCCCAACAAAATCCCAAAAAATCCAAAAACAAGATGCTGATGCATGCGCAGTGCCAGAAACTCGGCTTCTGCACATGCTCAGTAGAAAAAAATAAATAAATAAAAATTCTAAATAAATAAATCGAAGAACATTCCAAAAAAAGATGGCGGTGCTCATAGACCGGCGCCGATTGAACAGGTTCCTTGATGTCATTGTGACATCGCCAATGAGTCGCTACCGGTTCAGGTGAACTGATCCGAACTGGGAGGAACACACTTCTGAATTATACGCCCCCTCAACGACATTTTTAATATGTTTCTTGACCCAATTCTCTTACCTGCTCTCAAGTGACTGCTGTAGCATTTTTTGAGCAACAGATCATGAATATGGGCTCCAGAGAAACACGGATGTACCTCAATAACCAAGGTTCCAGGTGCCCCACCCAACTTTATCACCATGCGGTCCTCAAAGTCCTATCTGGTAAATTGTGGAGGAGAGAGGGGCAGCATGATCAAAGGAAGAGTGAGTTATTTGGTTTCGTTTGCTCTATGATTTTTTTTTTTGTTTCACTGTCCAGGAGTCTTCTCTAACACCAATCTTCAAAATTGTCAATACTTTTTCCTGCTACTTCGAAGCTGAACTTTTGCTATCATAGAAGAAAAGACCTTGTCTGAATGAATGTGATTTTTATAGATTAAGGAACATCACTGGGCATTATAGAACAGGTATATAAACAAGGAGCAAACCCCACATGGTGGAATTAGGGAAAAATCATGGCATCATGCAAAGATGTCTGACTGCCATTGCAGTTTTTATTACTTTTTATACAGTTTTCTAAGCAGCAAAAGGTAGAAAAGCACAACAGCATTTTCATTGGTGAATTTTCCCAGAACATATCCTTAAGAACAGGAGTCCCCAAACTTTTTACACAGGGGGCCAGTTCACAGTCCCTCAGACTGTTGGAGGGCCAGAGTATTAAAAAAAACCTATGAAAAAGTAAAATACTAATAGAAAAATACTGCATCAATTAATATATTTCCATAAATTATACTTTTCTATAATTTCATTCAATATTTCCAAGCTCAATTAATTTTCAGGCACTTAGCATTTACTATTATTAACTTTCATCAATCTTCTACATTTCCAAGAATATTTTAAATGCATAATGCAAAGTCATAAAATCATACCGTACATATCATAAAACCCTTGTTTATCATATGTATCTTCCATTAATTTTACCTATGTAATTCTATAGTTCTAAAATTCTAATTTTTTAAATTAATACATCCTAATATTAAACAACACCTAAATATATCTTTTACCAATGTGCCATAGTCAATCCATATTTAATAATCAATCATCCCTCCTCAAATTTCTACCACTGTTCTCATTTCTGGGTCTCTCTCCTGTCTCTCTCCCTTTTCTGTCTCATTTGTTTCTCATTTCTCCCTCTCTCACTTCTCTCTTTTTCCATCCCTGTCTCCTTCCCCCGTGTGTGTGTGTGTGTGTCTGTGAACTCTTGAACCATTTATAAAAACAGGTGAGGGCTGGGTTTTTCTTCCTGTTATTACTTGGGTGCTTCAGGCTCGCAAGGGGGGCTGCTGTGGCCATGGCTGACCACCAGGAGGCTCCCTCAGCAGGCAGCGCTGCCCTGGCAGCTCGTTAGCTTCCAAAGGGAACTGAGCATGTGTGTCCACCTTTTGCCCATCCCCGCTTCTCTCGTTCCCCAGCCGAAAAGGCATGAAGGAGGATGGGAGGAAAGGCTTCCCTGGCATCCGTCCCCTCCCCCTGCCGGCTTGCTTTGTTTTAATTAACCAGCCTGGAAGCAGCCCCAATGCCGTGTGTCGCCCTCCCCGGGCTTGCAAGAGGCGCCCCCTGCCCCCATGACACAAGGCGAGCACGGCAGTCAGGGGGTTGCTGTCGTGGCAGCAGGGGCCCCCTGATGTCAAGCCCGGTGGCGCCGAGCAAAGCTGACTTCCCGGGGAAGCAGCATGTTTGAAAAGCACGCTGCTTCCCTGGGTGGCCGGCTTTGCTGGCAGGCGCAGGGCTTGATGTCAGCGGGCCCCTGCTGCCCCGACAGCAATCTCCCAACCGCCATGGTCTCCGCCCCCCAGCAACAGATGGTTAATGGCGCTGGAAGTCACCCGTGGGCCGGATAAATGGCTTCAGCGGGCCGCATCCGTCCCGCGGGCCGTAGTTTGGGGACCGCTGCTTAAGAACATCCTGCTGACACAACTTAGATGAGATCACATACCAGCCAGAAACAGTATCTTAAATCATCCTGCCTATGTGAACTGAGTGAGCTTATGTAGGCCTAAGGGGCCCGCTTAAGTTAGGCAGCATGCTGAACACACCCTCCACATGGCCTTCATCTCTACACTCACACTTGCTTGCTCATGGGTTGGGTAATGAAATGTCTGGAAGCAAACAACCAAGCTCAAAGGGCATCAATTCCAGAGTTCATCCTTGAACCCCAGATATTCTCTTCCATTAGAACTATTTACACTGTAGTTTGTTATGCTTGTTTCATGTAGATATACCATATCTTTTGGCCTATAAGACGCACCTTAGTTTTGGGGGAGGAAAATAGGGAAAAGAATCTCTTACCAGAATCTGCTTACCAGGTATTCATCTGGCTAGCATCCTTTGTCTGGTCACCTTTAGCACATTGTTTTATCCCTTGGTTAAGGGCTTTAAAAAACCTTTATTTTGCCAGAGTAACAATGAAAGAGCCTGCAAGCCAGTAAGATCTGGGAACATCATTAGCACCTGGAAAGAAACAGCCAGAGCAAGTAGAGCAATGGAAAAGACCCTGCAAAGACTTAGGGCTTGGAAAACATTCTTCTTCGCAGAGAGTTAACAATGAAGGAGTTTGCAAGCCAGTAAGATCTGGGAACATCATTAGCACCTGGAAAGAAACAGCCAGAGCAAGTAGAGCAATGGAAAAGACCCTGCAAAGACTTAGGGCTTGGAAAACATTCTTCTTTGCAGAGAGTTAACAATGAAGGAGTTTGCAAGCCAGTAAGATCTGGGAACATCATTAGCACCTGGAAAGAAACAGCCAGAGCAAGTAGAGCAATGGAAAAGACCCTGCAAAGACTTAGGGCTTGGAAAACATTCTTCTTTGCAGAGAGTTAACAATGAAAGAGCCTGCAAGCCAGTAAGATCTGGGAACATCATTAGCACCTGGAAAGAAACAGCCAGAGCAAGTAGAGCAATGGAAAAGACCCTGCAAAGACTTAGGGCTTGGAAAACATTCTTCTTTGCAGAGAGTTAACAATGAAGGAGTTTGCAAGCCAGTAAGATCTGGGAACATCATTAGCACCTGGAAAGAAACAGCCAGAGCAAGTAGAGCAATGGAAAAGACCCTGCAAAGACTTAGGGCTTGGAAAACATTCTTCTTTGCAGAGAGTTAACAATGAAGGAGTTTGCAAGCCAGTAAGATCTGGGAACATCATTAGCACCTGGAAAGAAACAGCCAGAGCAAGTAGAGCAATGGAAAAGACCCTGCAAAGACTTACAGCTTGGAAAACATTCTTCTTTGCAGAGAGTTAACAATGAAAGAGCCTGCAAGCCAGTAAGATCTGGGAACATCATTAGCACCTGGAAAGAAACAGCCAGAGCAAGTAGAGCAATGGAAAAGACCCTGCAAAGGCTTAGGGCTTGGAAAACATTCTTCTTTGCAGAGAGTTAACAGTGAAGGAGTTTGCAAGCCGGTAAGAACTGGGAATTTTGATAACACCTGGTTAGGACTGGAAAGAAACATTTGAAGCAAGTTAGACCAATGGAGAAAAAAATCTTGCAAAGACTTAGGGCTTGGAAAACATTATTCACAGAGAGTAACAATGAAAGAGCTTGGGAACATTGTTAGCACCTGGTTATGGCTGGAAAGAAACATCTGGACCAAGTAAAACAATGAAAAAAAACCCTACAAAGACAGGATTTGGAGGACATTCTTGGCAGAGAGTAACAATGAAAGAGCTTGCAAGCCGGTAAGAGCTGGGAACATCGTTAGCACCTGGTTAGGGCTGGAAAGAAACTTACTCAGAGCAAGAGCAATGAAAAAAACCCTGCAAAGACTTAGGACTTGGAAAACATTCTTCACAGAGAGAAGCATTGAAAGAGCCTGCAAGGTAAGAGCTGGGAAGATCATTAGCAGCTAGTTAGGGCTGGGGAGGAGGGAAGCTACATTCAGAGTTTAAGATGCACCCTAATTATCAGCCTCTTTTGTACACCCAAAAATATGGTAAATGACTTGCCACTCGAGCTGTAATACGAGAAAATATTCTTTTCAACCCCATTCAAAAATAACTAGTTATTGATGATCATAAGTCACAATCTTTTTAAAGTTGTATCTAATAATTTTCTCGTTAGTTTCAGCAGCCCTTCTAGTCCTTTTTATAGACAAACCCCCATATATTTTTATAGAATTTTTGGATATTTTCGTGGTTGTATAATAGGCTGATATAATTAATTTTCATGAGGTTAATTGATCATTCTTTGCAAATAGTAGAATGCTCAGTTTGGTTTAAAAATAGAAAAATAAAGTGTTAGCTCCTTTAACTGAAAATTGACATAAAGCTTCAGAATGGGAAAAAATATCTTTTTTGGAATGCTTTGTCATTATCTAAATCCTGCTGAATGTAGTTCTTAATACGCTTCACTTACTTGCAGTCACACTGCAAGGTTTGGAGACTATATTTAGCTTGTTTCAATGATTTCAACAAAAATACTTCAGCTTACATTTTACCTGTCATTTCTCATGAGTTTATTTTGCAGCTATACTTCTTTTTCTCTCTTATCTAAGATTATCAATAACATGGAAAGCATGTGTTGGGTTTTTTTCAAATGTTTAAAGACAAATCCAGTGTATACCATTCTCAGTTTGAACTTTTAATCAGTTTGTTTAAAGAGAAATCGCTTTCAAATATAATTGTTTTTTAATCAATCTTTAGTCTGGCTTAATTATTCCAATGATACTCAAATTTGAGGCCAATAGAGACATGTGAAATGTTAAGGAGGCAGAGACTTGGTTAGAAATACTGTTATACTTGAGGGAGTGCTTACTATGTGACATGCCCGTTTCTCTTGAGCTGCCTACAACAATTCAGATATCTACTAGATGCTGCAAAAAAAGTTTGGCAATTTTATTATTAATTATTATTTATTAGATTTGTATGCCGCCTCTCTCCGCAGACTCGTGGCGGCTCACAACAACAATAAGAAACAATGTATCACAAATCTAATATTAAAAATCTCTAAAAAACCCTTATTTAAAAAGCAAGACATACACACAAACATACCATACATAAAATTATATAGGCCATGGGAGATGTCTCAATTCCCCCATGCCTGACAGCAGAGGTGGGTTTTCAAAAGTTTACGAAAGGCAAGGAGGGTGGGGGCAATCCTAATCTCTGGGGGGAGCTGGTTCCAGAGGGTCAGGGCCGCCACAGAGAAGCTCTTCCCCTGGGTCCCTCCAGACAACATTGTTTAGTCGACGGGACCCGGAGAAGGCCAACTCTGTGGGACCTAACTGGTCGCTGCGATTCGTGCGGCAGAAGGCGGTCCCGGAGATATTCTGGTCCGATGCCATGAAGGGCTTTATAGGTCATAACCAACACTTTGAATTGTGACCGGAAACTGATCAGCAACCAATGAAGACTGCGGAGTGTTGGTGTAACATGGGCATACCTAGGGAAGCCCCATTCTGCACGATCTGAAGTTTCCAAACTCTTTTCAAAGGTAGCCCCATGTAGAGAGTGTTACAGTAGTCGAACCTCGAGGTGATGAGGGCATGAGTGACTGTGAGCAGTGACCCCCGGTCCAAATAGGGCTGCAACTGGTGCACCAGTCAAACCTGGGCAAATGTCCCCCTCGCCACAACTGAAAGATATTTCTCCAATGTGAGCTGTGGATCGAGGAGGATGCCCAAGTTGCGGACCTTCTCTGAGGGGGTCAATAATTTCCCCTCCAGGGTAATGGATGGACAGATGGAGTTGTCCTTGGGAGGCAAAACCCACAGCTACTTCATCTTATCAGGGTTGAGTTTGAGTCTGTTGACACCCATCCAAATCTCAATAGCCTCCAGGCACCGGCACATCACATCCACTGCTTCATTGACTGGACATGGGATGGAGATGTACAACTGGGT
The DNA here is from genome assembly GCF_031021105.1 of Erythrolamprus reginae. Lineage (NCBI taxonomy): Eukaryota > Metazoa > Chordata > Lepidosauria > Squamata > Dipsadidae > Erythrolamprus > Erythrolamprus reginae. The sequence continues at coordinate 70,337,210 of NC_091950.1, forward strand.
ATAATCACGTACTGATGATACCTCACCCCATGCCCTTGGATGATCTCACCCAGAGGTTTCTGACCCCCCACTAACACCGACTGTGACCGACTGGAGAGGTAGGTGGAGAACCACTGAAGAACAGTGCCTCCCACTCCCAAACCCTCCAGCCGGCGCAGAAGGATACCATGGTCGATGGTATCGAAAGCCGCTGAGAGGTCAAGAAGCACCAGGACAGAGGATAAACTCCTGTCAGGGTCCCGCCAGAGATCATCCATCAACGCAACCAAAGCAGTTTCCGTGCTGTAGCCGGGTCTGAATCCTGACTGCTGAGGGCCTAGATAATCGGCTTCTTCCAAGGACCGTTGGAGCTGGAGCGCCACCAGCTTCTTGACAACCTTCCCCATAAAGTGGGAGGAGATGGGTGATGGGAACCATGAGAAGACTAATAGTAATAGTAATGCAGCCTTAGTGAATAGTTTGACAGTGGTGAGGGAATTGTTTAGCATAGTGATGGCCATCAGGAAGAAAACTGTTCTTGTGTCTAGTTGTCTTGGTATGCAGTGCTCTATAGCATCGTTTTGAGGGTAGAAGTTGAAACAATTTATGTCCAGGATGCAAGGAGTCAGTAAATATTTTCATGGACCTCTTTTTGACTTGTGCAGTATACAGATCTTCAATGAAAGGCAGGTTGGCAGTAATTTTTTTTCTGAAGTTCTAATTATCTTCTGAAGTCTGTGTCTGTCTTGTTGGGGTGCAGAACCGAACCAGTTATAGAGGTGCACATATCAGGCTCAACAATTCCTCTGTAGAACTGTATCAGCAGCTCCACGGTCAGTTTTAGCTTCCTGAGTTGGAAAAACATTCTTCGTTGTGCTTTTTTGATGACATTTTTAATGTTAGGTGACTAGTTTAGGTCTTGAGATGTGAGATACAAATGTGAAGGTCTCTATCTTTGATATTGTGTTGTCTAGTATTGTAAAAGGTGGTAAAATGGGAAGGTTTCTTCTAAAGTCTACCACCATTTCTACGGTTTTGAGTGTGTTCAATTTCAGATTGTTCCAGTCGCACCACGAGGCTAGTTGTTCAACCTCCCATCGGTATGTATCATGTTGATTCTCTCCTTAACAGTTCTTTCAGAAGCTCAACATTTAATTCTACTACACATGGTGAATTTCTGATAACTTTCTAAATTAATGCTTGATAAAGAAATCTCAATAAATCTGTGGAGAAAGGCCACTGCTTTTTCTTTTCTAACTTTATCCTCGATAGGGTGGGGGCAGACAGAATTCACCTAGCGTTTAATTCCCTCCTTCTGTAGATTCTAGCTGCTTCACTTCTGTATGCCTCCTATTGCATTAATGTCTTCTTATTTATGAAAGATCCACCACAGTAGTCATTTTGCAGTTATATATTCACACAACCAAGACTGCTTGGATTTATGGTCAATTACCTTAGCTAGCAGAAAATAGAGTTGTTGATATAACCATCATTCACTTTTTGGAATCCATCTAGACCATAAATCCCTCTAGACTATATTTGTGCCAAGGTGCTTATATATCCTTTGTTTTGTAATGCATATTAAAAAGAGAGAGAGAAATAGCCAAAAGAAAATCTTTTATTATATAAGGTATGCAGTACAGATATTTATGGGTGAATATATTAGCAACAGATATGTGAAGTACAAGCAAAATACAGTTATTCCACAGCCCTCATACAGAAATAGAAATTCTATATTGCCATCTACTGGTAGTTATCTGGAACATTAAGCATGATGAGTTGCATAAATACACCCTTTCTGAGTAAAGCAAGCAAGAAAATGAACAAAGTAGGTGAAGATAAATTTAGTATTACAGGTAGTCCTCGCCTTATGACCATATTTGAGCCCAAAATTTCAGTTGCTAAGCAAGGCAGTTGTTAAGTGAGTTTTGCTCCATTTTATGAATTTTGCTACAGTTGTTCAATGAATTGTTGCAGTTGTTAAGTGAATCTTGCCATCATTAAGTGAATCTGACTTCCCCATTGACTTTGCTTGTCAGCAGCCCGCTGGGAAGGTCACCATGGTGATCACATGACCCCAGGGCAGTCCAATTGTCATAAATACATGCCAGTTACCAAGCTGTAATGGTCATAAGTCTGGAAAAGGGTCATACATCACTTATTTGAGTGTTGTAACTTTGAGCAGTCTCTAAATGAATAGTTGTGAGTCCAGGACTGTATGTCAAAGAGAGATAAGCTATAATAATTACTGTCATTATATTTGAGGACCAAGAATGATTAGTCAGAGAATTCAGGACCAATGTTGACCAGTTGTCAATGTACTGTATATTTAAAGCCTTCCAGATTTCAGAGGTAGGTAATTTCATATACTGGATTCCACCACAATAAAATCTTCCTTCAAATCATTACTAAAATAACAACCAGAATGCCTAGAATCAGAATGTAAGAATGGGAGATCTTCTGGTCCAACTATCTGACTAGTGCAAGGACCTACAACATCACCAATGGACACTTGTCTTCTATACAATTCCAGTTATAGAGAATCTACTGCTTCCCGTGACAATCTGTCTCATTGCTGAACAGCTCTTAGCATTAGGAGTATTATTCTGGAAGCTCTTTCCCCGTAATTTAAACTCACTGATTATTGTTCTGTCTTCTGCAACAATCTATCAGATACTTCTAAACAGCTATAACATCTCTAATTATATTCTCTCATTTTTTCTCATTTGTTTTTCCTTCTTATTCTTTAGTAAATCCATTCTAATTTGTAAATAACCATCCTAAAATGTTGCATCCAGAACTGAATGTAATATTTGATGTAAAGACTCACCAAGGCAATATAAAAAAGAACCACTACAATCCATTGTACAATTTGTAACAAATTTGGTTTTGGGGTAAAAAATGTCTTCTGCTGCCAAAATGTCTACATCAGTACTTTCTGCCAGAAGAGAACATTTTACCTCAAGGCTAAGGTGTTTTGTAGCAATTACAGTAGCTTCAGAAATTGTTTTCATATCACAAGAAACAATAGATTCTTAAGCACTGTATGAATATAAATTACATCTCTATCCTCTTCCGTTCAAGGCTAAATTAATGTTCAAGGTTTTGTGAGGAGAAGAAAGACTTAAAATTTCCTGTAAAAAGGTGTGTTATCTAGGTAGCTTGGTCAAGTTTATAAAGCAAGTTATTAAATTATTGCACACCTCACAGCTGAGCCTCATGTTCAGGTTATTTTAAACTGTGCCTGGACAAGCTTATCTATTCTGAGAGAATAAGAAGAAAACTCTGGATAAGGTCTATGAAGGACTAGTGTTTGCAACCATGGGAAAAGTCAGGTATCTGACAGGCCCCTTAACCAGACTTTCCAGACATGCAGTTGGTCTAAAACAAAATGCAAAATATGAATTTAAACACAGTAACTGTATTGACAATATTGGGATTTAAACAAAGCTGTCTGTTAAGAAAAACAGAATAGAAGAATTAACGTAATAAAAAATACTACTACTTCATTCATTAACAGTATTTTGCTTTATTTAATGCTTCTTGTTGAGTTGTGCAAATAAGTACAGAAATGAACATATTTTAAAACTGTTATAAGTACAAAACACTAGAGCAAGCTACCTATATCAGGAGAAAATGTTGTCCAGCTTCAAATAATACTATTCATATTTTTAGTGTTCATTTTTTCAATTGCTGCTGATTAGCTCTTGGATGCTGATGGCTTTCTTGTAATCAGCAATTGCTTCTTTAATTAATCCCATTTTGCCACGAATATCAGCTCTGAGCTTATAAAACAAGGCATCATAAGGTTGAATTGAAAGTGCTGTAAAAGGTAACATTTTATTAGGTGATTTCTCAAGAAAATAATAATTATATGCTAACATTTCTACTCAAAATACTACACACATTTCATCTTTGGAATTCTTTAAAAATTAATCAATGTATTTCCCTTTGGGAAATAGTCCTGTAGAACAGAATAGAAATCAGTTCTGTAAGATGTGAATTCCAATGAACATAGAAACATAGAAGACTGACGGCAGAAAAAGACCTCATGGTCCATCTAGTCTGCCCTTATACTATTTTCTGTATTTTATCTTAGGATGGATATATGTTTATCCCAGGCATGTTTAAATTCAGTTACTGTGGATTTATCTACCACGTCTGCTGGAAGTTTGTTCCAAGGATCTACTACTCTTTCAGTAAAATAATATTTTCTCATGTTGCTTTTGATCTTTCCCCCAACTAACTTCAGATTGTGTCCCCTTCTTCTTGTGTTCACTTTCCTATTAAAAACACTTCCCTCCTGAACCTTATTTAACCCTTTAATATATTTAAATGTTTCGATCATGTCCCCCCTTTTCCTTCTGTCCTCCAGACTATACAGATTGAGTTCATTAAGTCTTTCCTAATATGTTTTATGCTTAAGACCTTCCACCATTCTTGTAGCCCGTCTTTGGACCTGTTCAATTTTGTCAATATCTTTTTGTAGGTGGGGTCTCCAGAACTGAACACAGTATTCCAAATGTGGTCTCACCAGCATTCTATATAGCAGGATCATAATCTCCCTCTTCCTGCTTGTTATACCTCTAGCTATGCAGCCAAGTATCCTACTTGCTTTCCCTACCGCCTGACTGCACTGTTCACCCATTTTGAGACTGTCAGAAATCACTACCCCTAAATCCTTTTCTTCTGAAGTATTTGCTAACACAGAACAGCCAATACAATACTCAGATTGAGGATTCCTTTCCCCCAAATGCATTATTTTACATTTGGAAACATTAAACTGCAGTTTAATGAATAAAAGTCTAAGCAAGAGGCCTAGCATTAGCTCTAAAAAGTATCTTTGGATTTTGTAAATCTCTAAGCAGAGACAGTGAAAAGTGGTGGGGCAGGAAAATAAATCATCCCGTGTGTTCTGATCTATAAAGATCTGCACACTGCAATTTGTTGTAGGATGCAAGGATTTCCCATGCTGAACAGATGGCTCATACTGAAAGCTTGAGCAGCACTGATGATCTATTTGTCAAAATGATGAAGGAGACCCTCACACTAACATAATTCACCCATCACTCCCACCAGCCCCAACAAGTGATTCGTTATGTCAAGCCATCTCATTCTGGAGTCTTGCAGTACCCGTTTTAAATGACGAGTGTGTCAGGAAATGTACATATTTCAGTTATTAGTACCTTTTGAAATGTCTTCCTCAGCTTGCTCATATTGCTGTAACATGCTATAGAGATTTGCTTTGTTAAAATATATTGCTGCAGACAAAGGAGACAGGGAAACTGCCTTCTGAAAATCTGTTTTTGCGTCTTCAAAATTTCTTAAGAGCGTATTTGTAATAGCTCGATTCAGAAAAGCAGATTCATTTTGGGGATCAAGTTCTATGGCCTTGGTATAATAGTCATTTGCCTATAAAATTAAATAAAATGTTTTTTTAATTTATTTATTAGTGTTGCCTTGTCAAAACAGTAATACCTTGGATAAGATATAAGTAGAATACAGTCATTTTAACTTGATCTTCAAGAGATCTCCTATAACAATACTGCAAACCAGTTTTGTTAGCTGTTTTTCTCACCCATTATACCATTTGTTCATTCATTTCTTCTGGAGAATTCAGATAGATGACTGTTGCACCTCCACATTTTTTGGTTTCTGTTTTTAAATACATTAATTTCTAGTGTAATTGAATTGTAGATGCAGAAAAGCTACATTGCAACAAACCACAAACCATAGTATTATCATCTCATCTCGTCAAAAGAATTATTAGGCCTATAAACAGGAATGGGCAGTTTTTGTCTAATGGAAGCTACCGTGTTTCCCCGATAGTAAGACCCCCCCGATTGTAAGACATATGGGGGGTTTCAGGGGGGTTGGCTAATATAAGCCATACCCCGAAAGTAAGACATATGTCTTACTTTCGGGGAAACACGGGGGTATTGCCGGGGGGGGAGCCCGATGACCAGCGCCGTCCTTCGCCTCGCATTTCCGGGTTGGCGAGCCTGGATTAGAAACATAGAAGAATTCTCCATCTTCCGCTGAAGGGGTTGTGGCGTTTCGGACCAGCGCCATTCTTCGCTTTGCCAAGCCGGGGAAGAGGCAGTGGCGGCAAGGCGAAGGACGGCGCTCCCCTCCGCTCGGCTTGCTTCGGACCAGCGCCGTCCTTCGCCTTGCCGCGGCGCCACCGCCTCTTCCCCGGCTTGGCAAAGCGAAGGACGGCGCTGGTCCCCGCTAAGCCTTCTGCGCCTGACTCGGCGAAGCGAGAGGGAAGAAGGAGAAGCGCAAGTGGATGCGGAGCGCCCGGGAGGCATTTATCCGCCCGGGAGGCATTTATCCGTCCTTCGCTTTGACGGCGCTGGTCCGAAGCGAGCCGAGCGGGCGGACCAGCGCCGTCAAAGCGAAGGACGGATAAATGCCTCCCGGGCGGATAAATGCCTCCCGGGCGCTCCGCATCCACTTTGCCTTCACTTTCGCTTGCTTCTTAAGATAAGCCGGTTCGAAGGTGAGGAGATCCAGAAGAGGCGGAGGGGGGGCGGTGGAGGCGGTATTCCAACTGGTGCCTTCCTGGTGTGCTGGACCACATAGCCCATCATCCCGTGCAGGAAAGAGGGGGCTGTCTGGAGGGGGGCTATGCACCAAGGAAGATTCCCTCCGAGAGAAGGGGAAAAGATTGAGGCGGGAAGAGAGGATCGACCCGGCAGTCGCGGGAACAGCGGCGTTGCCTCCACACGACTCACTTCTCCGGCGTCAAGGTTTGCGAGACTCGGGAGGCTCCGGCAGCTGCACGCGCGTCGACCGCAGCTCTAGCCCAGGTGGCTGATTCCCGTGTTTCGCAGGCATCGTGAGAATCCATCCAAATTTCTTGCAGAGAGAGGCAGGAGCGGGAATGGCGGGGGGAGGAAGCGTGCGGGTGGTCCTCAGCAGCCCCGGAAGGACCGACTAAGTGAGCAGGATCCCGGTCCGGGAAAGGGATCCAGTGCTTTGGGGAAAACTTGGAGCGGGTTCCCCCCCACCTCCACTCCCTCGGTGCTCAGCCCGGAGGGCGCGAAGAAAGGAAGAAAAGGAAAGGAAGAAAGGGAGAGGAAGATTTTTTATTGCAAATTTAATTGGTTTTTGGTGCCCAGGACAATATAAGACATACCCCCAAAGTAAGACACAGTGGGGCTTTTGGGGGTAAAAAGATAGTAAGACACTGCCTTACTATCGGGGAAACACGGTAGTAATAAAGGAGAATAGTGTAGCTCAGGGTTGAAATGAGGGGTCCTTGATGCTCTCTGAGCGTGATCGTTTTCTTCCAGATGTGTCATTACCCAAAATAGGTATCATCTTCAGTGCTAGTAAGGAATGGAGTTTGCTCTCAATTTATATTTTAAAGGCTTGCCCCGTCAGCATTGGTGAGAGTGGTCTTGGAGGTTGTTTGGTTGGGCTGCTTACTGTTAGCAGCAAACTGTTAGCGGGAAACTATTGGGAGTTCTCTGATTGGGGGACAGGTTGACAACTGTACCCCAATCAAAGCCTTAGTTATAAAGCCTTAGTAAGACCACACCTAGAATACTACATCCAGTTTGGGTCACACTATAAAAATGATGTTGAGATTCTAGAAAAAGTACACAGAAGAGCAACCAAAATGATTAGGGGACCGGAGACTAAAACATATGAAGAACGGTTACATGAACTGGTAATGGCTAGTCAAGTGAAGAGAAGGACCAGGGGAGACATGATAGCAGTGTTCCAATATTTTAGGGGCTGCCACAGAGATGAAGGGATCAAGCTATTTTCCAAGGCACCTGAAGGCCAGACAAGGAATAATGGATGGAAACTGATCATGGAGAGATTTAACTTAGAAATAAGGAGAAATTTTCTGACAGTGAGAACAATCAAACAATGAAAAATCTTGCTTTTGGAAGTTGTGGGAGCTTCATCACTGGAGGCTTTTAAGAAGAGATTGGACTGCCATTTGTCAGAAATGGTGTAGGGTCTCTTGTTTGGGCGGGGGGGTTGGACTAGATGACCTACAGTACAAGGTCCTTTCCAACCCTGTTAATCTGTATCTAACATTGTTTTCTGTATTGACATGGACAGTTAAGGTTTTCATTATTTGAGACAGATGTTTCCAAGAATGATGTCAAGATTAAGGAAAGCATTCTGTTTGGTGCAAATATCAGATATATCATCAATGACAAGTGGTCTGAAGCTCTGTTAATGGAGTCAGAAAAAAATCATCTGGAAAGCATTCAAGGATGTCATTGAAAATTTTCTTGGCAGCTACAAAGCTATAAACTACATTCAGCTGGTTGAGACTTCTTACTGCATACAAGTGCAATACACCCCTGACGATTCATTTTCTGCATTCATACAAAAATGTATGAGCAACTAAACTGTATTATATTGGTATTGTACTGTACTATCAAAGTGTAAGCAAATAAAATGTATGCATTACTGACAAATGAACCAAGATAGAAAGAACAGTAAAAAAGCTAATCTGGGTATAACCAGCTGATAGATAACAGGGTAGTTTTCTCACCTTCCCTCTCATTACAGAAATATTAAATAGACCATTCTTATATTATTTCAATGTTAGTAAACAGCGCTATGATCAGTTGCCATTTTTAAATTGAAATATTGTATATACTGTATTGTTATTTATGTACCAAATTTATATAGCTGCACAGAAAGTTATTTTATGGCGTACAACAATTAATAAATTGATACATAAGTAAAAACATTAATAAAAATATAAAGCAATCATTATTAAAAGGTTTTTAAAAGCTATAAAAGAAAGTGAATAATAACTATAATGATGCAGACGTCTAAGAATGTTACCAGTCTCCTGGCAACCCCCCCCCCCCCCCCGACATATGACATAGTCAGGTCTTGAGGGGCTCCCAGAATATTAACAGGGATGGAGCTAACGGTTGCCTCCTTTCAGAGGGAGGGATTTCCAAAAGGTGGGTGCCACACAGAAAATAAGACTCCCCTCCCTGAGATTTGCCAAGTGTAGTTCCCTAACAGAAGGCAACAGATATAAATGGATGGAAAGGTTTAATCTGGAACAGGTGGCCCTTCAGATACTTTTAATTATTTTGAAACCATAGTTATTTTAGTATATCATTGAATATTTTAATATAGTGTAATCATTTCTTTTAATAAATCATCTAATTCTCAGTGTGTACTATGTGAATGTACCCAAGTAGATCCACAACCTTATATATTTTTATTTATTTATCAAATATACATGCCCCTTCATCTCACAATAAGTGATTCAGGCTAGTTTTACAACAAGGCTAAAATAAACCCTGTTACGTAATAAACACTAAACAATTATTAGGATTGTTCACACAGTTAGCAGGTATTTAGACTGGATTTGGCATTTTTGTCCACTACTGTGTCCTTCCCAAGGATCTTAAATAGATAGATGTTATTTAATAATTTTAAAGATATCATTGCAGGATGTAAGCTATTACAAGTAAAGCTGCCTTTTGCCATTAACAACCCTAAAAACTAGAACAAACAAAACTTACAGTAAAGTAAAAAAATATTAGGTGAAGAGATGTTAAAAATACCTCAATAGTTCACCAGTCCCCAGGCCTTATGGCACAACTGTCATTTTAGACAGAATCTGAAGAAGACATATTTTAAATTTATTGCACTTGATAAGCAATGACTTGCTTGAAACATGTGTAAAAGTAAACTAGCATTCTCTTGACAACCCATTGTACCACTGTGTAAAAAAGACAGACCTGTCAAACCTTCTCAGGATTCCCTATAATGTCACAGCTGCCATAAATTAAATTCATTATTACCCTTCCGAGATTTCTGCAAATTTTGCATTCAAAATGTCAACATCTTTGATAGCTTTTTTACACTTGAAAAATCTTACTGCCTGTTATCTATATATGGTACATTGTCAGTCCCTAGTGTGAGATAGACTGAGATAGATCTTAATTTCCTCTGACTGCCCTTTTCTCTAAAGGTAAACTAAAGTTGCAAAAGTAGGCTGTGAGTCATTTGCCACTTTGCAAAGAGTAAAGAAATAATGCAAACAATTTATCGTACTGGATATACAGTATTTTAAAAGTGGCCAAAGGCTGTGAGGACAAAAAAAAATTGAAGTAACTTAGTTAAGTTTCCTTGAATTGCTTGGTCTAGGATTATATATTTTCATGGAATTATTTTCATTTCTCTGAAGATTATTAATAGCGGAATTGACATTCAAGATTGTCAACTCAACTTTTTATCGTATAGCATATATTTGAAATATATATTATTATTCACTAATATAATAAAGAAAAATTAGCAATGTGTAGTTACAATTTTAAAAAAGCTACCCCAAAGGAGATTTTTTTAAAAGATCTCAAGCATGCCAGCACAGAACCAAATTACAAACCTGTGAGAACTGCTTGTTTAAAAAGTAGACATTTGCTGCATTGAAGTAGGCTAAAGCATAGCTGGGGTCTTTGGTGATAGCCTGCTGATAGTCATGCATAGCACAATTTAAATATCCCATGAACTGATTAATCACACCTCGGTTTGTAAACAATTCTGCATTGGTGGTTATCTGAAATGCAGACAAATAAGATTTTACATTAAAATGCATAAAGGATTATAAAATATTCCTTATGTATAAAGTACATCTTAAAGTGGTAGTTAGTTTTAAGATATGGCCCCAAATATTCCTGCCCAGGAATTATCCAGTGAAGAATATTATTCTCTGTTCTGTCGGGCTCTCTGGTAGAATCCTCCCAAAAATTCACAGGTACAAATTTCAGACTCACACACGTTTGAAAATTCAAAACAATGTTCTTTATAATGAAAATTCACTTAAACCAAGCCCTCTTTTGGTATAGCAAAGAGCACTCGTCTCCAAACAAACTGGTAATTTGTACAAGTCCTTTATCAGTTCTGTGATACTTTGCTTGCAGCTGTGAGGCAATTCCTTCTTCTTTCACAAAGTGAAACACACTTTGCCCTGGTTTAGTTTCAAAGCAGGAAAAATCAGCACACAAAAGGTCAAAGTCAGTAAAGCAGTCACGAAACACAAAGATCAGATAATCCTCCACAATGGCCAAACCCACAGGCTGCTATTTATAGCAGCCTCACTAATTACCACAGCCCCACCCAACCACAGGTGGCCTCATTTTCTTTGATAATAATCTCTCGGTTGTTGTTGCCTATGCATCGCTGTCCGCATGCGTGGCTGTATCATTAACTCTTGTTCTGAATCCAAGGAGGAGCTAGATAATTGATCTCCTTCTGAGCTGTCTGCCCCACTCTCCTCCTCCCTGTCACTCATGTCTTCTTGGTCAGAGGAGCCTTCATCAGCAGATTCCACCGGGGGCAAAACAGGCCTGCAGCATGTGGATGTCTCCCCCACATCCACAGTCCTTGGGGCAGGAGCTGGGCCAGAGCTAACCACAACATTCTCCCTTTTTGTTCATGATAATAAATTTAAACAGCAGTTAAGCTGGATTTTTATTCCCATGAGCACAGGAGGTAGGCATTGGTTAGAAACTAAATAAAACAATGTGGGTTTTATGGAATGCTTGAATCTCTCTTTCATAATGTGGTAATAGTGCATGAATGTGGAACATGTTTTGGAGTGCTACATTTTTTTCCCATCACTAGGAGCTGGTTCTGTTGGTGCCAGTCTGGGGGCACTGCCATCTTGGGTTTTGCTTCTGAGAATGCACAAAAGCTATTTTTTTTATTGCTGTGGGTTTGCGACTCTGAATGAACTGGCAGCAAAATGATCCACAACCCACCCCTGAAGTATATCCATCAAATGTCATTTATTTATTAGATTTATGTAACTGCCCATCTCATAAAATATACTGATCCCATTAAAAATATTTACAAAAACAAGAACATGTGAGAAAAACGAACATTTGATGTTATATAGCCATCTTGTAGGCTTAACAGAGGATCTCCAAGGTTGATGAAGAAGCCAAGTTCAAAGGTCTCCCAGAAGGCTGATTAGGATGAGGCCAATTTCGTTCAGGCCAGAGTTCCCCATGCTGACTGGGAATTGAAGTCTACCCATCTTAAAGTTGGCAAGTTTGAAAAACCCAGCTCTAAAATAGCAAGGGATCGGGGACAGGGAGAAGCACCTATTCCTGTTTTTCTCTTTCGCATGCCTGCATTTTATTTATTTATTTTTATTTATTTATTCATTTGTCCAGTACACAAATACATAGGAAGAAAAAGAGACATGTGATAATATAAAAGAGGGTGAAAGTGGGCTTAGAGGAGAGGATATATGAAAGGAAGAGAATATATAAGATAAGTGAAAGAAACGAAAGACAATTGGACAGGGGATGAAAGGCACACCAGTGCACTTATGTACGCCCCTTACTGGCCTCTTAGGAATCTGGAGAGGTCGATCGTGGAGACTCTAAGGGAGAAGTGTTGGGGGTTAGGG